>NC_079194.1:53578497-53878497 GCF_029499605.1 Hyla sarda
CTGCTAATTGCTGTAGGGTCGTGCATACAGAGAATCGGACAGCTAGTTCACCCGCACTAAACCCAGTACGTAAGGTTATAGTGTGGATGAAGAGCTGTAAAATAAGGAGTTACTCACCGAAATCTGTTGGTTACGTGCTGCGTTATACTTATAAATAGTTTTATTTTTTTTTTCCTAATGCATACCAGCGTGCATTGGAGGCGGGGAGCCGGCTGGCTGTGCCTTTAAACCCCCCCCCCCCCCTCCCCCATCATCCATATTTCCCGCTTAGGCTTGGCCCCCATTTATTATTGTTCTGCTAATGAAGGCCGCAGGTGAGTGCACAGAGAGCAGAGTGCTCATCTGCAACTTTCATTAGCATAATAATGAAGGGGGTGGGGCCAATGGGGCAATATGGAAGGGACACGGGAGCTTGGCCAGCCGGCTCCCCACCTCCAATGCGTGTTGGAGCGCATTAGGGATAAAACACACAGCACCTAGTGAATGTATTTCAGTGAGTCACACAGGTGAAGAAGGAACTGGCACTACTTGTTTGTGATACCGCTAGTCAGGGGATTGTCATGACATAGTGTATGTGCACAATGTTAAGCACTATGGGGTTGGTGCAATCGCTAGAACAGCGCATGTAAATCCAACCAAACAGTAGAACAGAAGGAGGCTGCACTCACCACTCTATTCATCTGTGCTTACAATTACTCAGTTTCCGACCTGAGTAATTCTGCATGAAAGTTCCGGTGAAGAAGCCTTTCATTGTTTTCAAAGGGATTCTTCTGCACTGTACACACTGCAGAAATTCATATTCTAGACTCCACTATAAGAACGAACATGTTCATTCTTTCGGCAGATCCGGTATGCATTGCCGTCTATGGAGACTGCATAGGTCCTAGCTGTGCAAGCAATGTCCTCCTGCAATATCTCAGGGTGGACATTCGGTAGTGTGAATGGGCTCTAACATGTATGTGTTCACATTAACCTTTCTAATATACTGTATAAAAAAAAAAATCATGGCTTATAGAAAAGACCACAATATTTGGTCCACGATATAGACCAAAAATATTCTCTGCACTTCACCTGCCTGTCAGACAGTTAAATCATACTTTACCATGACGTTGGAATGGTGGCAGAATGTTTAAAAGTCGTGGGCAATCTCTGAGGAGGTGTACCGGAAGTCTTGGAGACTTGCATGGGACTTTTAGTACATCTCCTTAGGCTGCAGAGATCAGTATTGGGTTATCCTTAAACTTTACTATATATTAAATGTACCAAGTTTAACCCGTTTAAAAAAAAAAAAAATGCTATTTTGTAAATTTTGGGGCTCCCCTTTCTACACAGTGCAATATTTGGTAAAAATGACACCTTACCTTTATTCAATAGGTCCATACGGTTGCAAGGATACCCAATTTATATAGGTTTTATTTTAATACTTAAAAAAATTATAACTACATGCAACAAAATTAGGATGTTTAAAATTGGCATCTTATAGCTTTTTTATTTTTCCATGTACAGGGTGGTATGAGGGCTCATTTTTTGCACCGTCATCTGTAGTTTTTAAAGGTACCATTTTTGTTTTGATGGGACTTTTTGATCGCTTTTTATTCATATTTTTATGGTATATGAAGTGACCAAAAATGCACAGTTTTTTACATATACGCCATTGACTGTGTGGTTTAGCTAACCTAATATTTTATTTCTCTATTTTATTTAAAAAATGGGAAAAGGGGGGTGATTTAAACTTTTAATAGGGAAGGGGTTAATGTTAATTTTTTTTAGCCCCTATAGGGGGGCTACAACATGCAATCTGCTGATTGCATACACTGATCAGTGCTCTGCCATTGCAAAGCACTGCTTAGTGTAACGGGCTCTGCTGCTCCTGCCTGCTGCCATGGAGCAGTAGATCGCCGATTGGACAACGGAGAGGCAGGTGAGGACCCTCCCATCGTCCGGTAAGCTGATCGGGACATCACGATTTTGTCGCTATAGGTCCCGATCAGCTCCGCTGAGCTGCCGGGATTCTTTTACTTTTGTTTTAGACGCCGCGATCAAGGCGATAAAGGGTTAATGCCGAGCATTGGCCCGATCGGCTGTGCCCGGCATTAGCCGTGGGTTCTGGCTGCCCGTAGTAAACAGGACCCACTGGGTTTAACCTGTTCTCTGCTGGTGAGAACGGTTTAAACCCTGTAAACGGTTAAGGATCGGGGATGCAGGGCGTATGCATATGCCCTGTGTCCCCAAGAGGTTAAGGACCTTGCCATTTTTACTTTTGCATTTATTTATTTTTTTCCTCTTCGACTTCTAAAAATCATAACTCTTTTATATTTCCATCCACAGACCCGTATGAGGGCTTGTTTTTTGCGTGACCAATTGTCGTTTGTAATGACATCACTCATTTTACCATAAAATGTGTGGCGCAACCAAAAAAATATTGTGTGTGTGGAAATTGAAAAGAACCACAATTTAGCTAATTTTGGAAGGTTTAGTTTTTACGCTGTACACTTTTTGGTAAAAATGTTTTCTTTATTCTGTGGGTCAAAACGATTAAAATGATGGTTACATACTTGGTTACATACTTTTCTATTATTGTACTGCTTTAAAAAAAAATAAAAAAAAAGGGTTTAAAGGGGTTCTCCGGTGCTTACACATCTTATCCCCTATCCAAAGGATATGGGATAAGATGCCTGATCGCGGGAGTCCCGCAGCTGGGGACGCCGGTGATCATGCACGCGGCACCCCGTTTGTAATCAGTCCACGGAGCGTGTTCGCGACCGCAGGGCTGGCGGCGTGTGACGTCACGCTCCGCCCCTCAATGCAAGCCTACAGGAGGGGGCGTGACAGCTATCACGCCCCCTCCCGTAGGCTTGCATTGAGGGGCGGAGCATGACGTCACACGCCGCCGGCCCTGCGGTCGGCGGTAATCAGACCCGGAGCGAACACGCTTCGTGGACTGATTACAAACGGGGTGCCGCGTGCAAGATCCTGGGTGTCCCCAGCTGCGGGACTCCCGCGATCAGGCATCTTATCCCCTATCCAAAGGATAGGGGATAAGATGTGTAAGCACCGGAGTACCCCTCTAAAATCACTCTTTATTTGACCACCCATAACTTTATCATTTTTTGTGCCATGATCTGTAGTTTTTATTGGTACCCCTCGTATATGTAACTTTTAGATCACTTCTTATTTATTTTTTTGAAATGCAATGTGACCAAAAAAGCAGCAATTTTGTAAAAAAAATATTTTAACGTTTACGCCACTCACTGTACGATATAATTAACATTATATTTTGATAGTTCGGACATTTACACGCGCGACGATGTCAAATATGTTTTTATAATTTTTTTTAAATGCTTTTTTGGGATAAAATGGGGGGAAAAAAAAGCCTTTGTCACATTTTTGTTTTTCTACTTTTTATGTCCCCACAGCGGACTATTTATAAAAATCATTTGATTGCTAATACTGTTCAGTGCTATGCATAGGGTATAGCACTGATCAGTGTTATCGGCTATCTTCTTCTCTGGTCTGCTCGATGTTAGAACAGAGAAGAAAACCCCAGCATGATGGGCGGAGCATGTGAGTGGACCTCCGGCCGCCATGATGGATGATCGGATTCCCCTAGGCCCCCATGATCCATACCAGCCTCATGAAGCCTTCACCTGGAGCCGTCATCCCAGTGAGTCCCATATTAGAACTTTTATTTTTTTATTAGTGGTTATAATATAATATATTGAAAACGTGGGCGGAATACATGCCTATGTGGAAAACAATTACCTATATCTTTTGTCTTTTTTTTCTTTGCCACTTGGTGTTATTTTTATTTTTTGCAGTGGTGAGGGTAGGGGGATCAGTAACATTAATTTTAGCTACATGTACAAAATACATTTCTATATAGGAATCAACTCAACTCCAGCAAAATTCTACAATACAAATCAGCTCAAAAATGGTGTTGTTATTCGTATGTAACAACTAACACCCCACAAGCATAAAGGGTCAGGGTCCTTATAGATATGTGTTTCCCAACCTGTGGACTTTTAGCTGTTACATAACTACAACTCCCAGCATGCCTGGACACACCGTGTGCCTCCAGCTGGTGCAAAACTACAATTCTCAACATGCCTAGAAGTGCCTCCAACTGTGGCAAAACGTCTACTCTCAGCATGCCCGGAAAACCAGGGTGCCTCCAGCTGTTGCAAAACTACAATTCCAGGCATGTGTCAACGGCCAAAGGCTGTCCGGACATGCTAGGCGCTGTAGTTTTACAACAGCTGGAGGCACACTGGTTGGGAAACACTGCGCTAGCTGTTACATATCTACAACTCCCATCACGCCCCAAAAGTCATAGGCATTCGGCTGTCCTGGCATGCTGGGAGTTGTAGGTTTTTAACAGCTGGAGGCACCCTTGTTAGGAAACATTGATCTAGAGCAAGCATAGGTAACCTTGGGCACTGCAGATGTTTTGGACTACATCTCCCATGATGCTTTTGCAGCAGTTTGGCTGTAAGAGCATCATGGGAGATGTAGTCCAAAACATCTGCAGTGTCGAAGGTCGCCTATGCATGATCTAGAGCAGTGGTCTCCAACCTGCGTACCTCCAGATGTTGCAAAACTATATCTCCCAGCATGCCCGGACAGCCAACGGCTGTCCGGGCATGCTGGGAGTTGTAGTTTTGCAACATCTGGAGGTACGCAGGTTGGAGACCACTGATCTAGAGCCATAGGTTGGGGAGCAGTGTTATAGAAATAAGAAAGTAGTATACAGTATAACTACTCAGGGCCTGACCACTAGAGGGAGGTAGAAGCTCCCTATAAGTGACCGTAAAATAAATGGGTGTCGGAATAGTCAGAAATTTACACCAACTACGCATGCGCAGGATTCTAGACGAACGCGCGCGGGACTTGGCGCATGCGCACGGCCCGGAGCCGCTCGCGCGCAGAGGTGGATACTTTGTTGTACTTCCCGGTGAAAGGTTAGAAAAGCTGCAGTCACGTGACGCGCAGGAGAAGGTAGGAAGCCGGTGAATCGTGCATACAACAACTAGGGGGCGACACTGCCCAGATCAGTACTAATAATTCAGTGATTAAACACCGTTCAGACTTGACCGCAGGAGGTGCTTGTAGGTAAAGTTCTACTAGATATGGACATTGTATCTGCAGCCTAGTGCCGTCAGGGCATGCTGGGAGTTGTGTTCCCCCAGGTTGGCGATTACCTGTATAACTTGTGATCTGGATCGCAAGGTTATTCCATCAATAAGCAAAGTAGATGTAAAGTTAGTACAGAAAGTTTATGTAATATAAAGGTTCACATCTATAGTCACCAATGTTTATAGGAAAGAGAGTGGTCTCCAAACTGTGCACCTTCAGCTGT
The DNA here is from genome assembly GCF_029499605.1 of Hyla sarda. Lineage (NCBI taxonomy): Eukaryota > Metazoa > Chordata > Amphibia > Anura > Hylidae > Hyla > Hyla sarda. The sequence goes on from NC_079194.1 coordinate 53,583,854, forward strand.
TGTAAAAACTACAACTTCCAGCATGCCCGGACAGCCGTTGGCTGTCCGGGCATGCTGGGAGTTGTAGTTTTGCAATCGGTGGAGACCACAGAGCTGTGATGTACAGTGATCCCTCAAGTTACAATATTAATTGTTTCTGGGACGACCATTGTATGTTGAAACCATTGTATGCTGAGACCAGAACTCTATGGTTCTAAAGGCACCAAAATGTCATCTAAAAATAGGAAAAAGTGAGAGTTAAAGAAAAATAATGAATATAGATAAAGCAAATCCTTACATATAAAAGTAATAAAGATCTGCTGGAAGCTGTAATCACTGTCTATGTCAGTGTTTCCCAAGCAGGGAGCCTCCAGCTGTTGCAAAACTACAACTCCCAGCATGCCTGGACAGCCAACGGCTGTCCGGCATGCTGGGAGTTGTAGTTTTGCAACAGCTGGGGGCACCTACTTGGGAAAGACTGGTCTATGTAGATGACAGGAGCTTCTTCAGGGTCCTATACAGTACACAATGTCCTAAAAAAGTAATGGAGTCGCCTTCACCTGGTGTCCAAAGGAGCAGCTAACCCTGGTACAGGTAAAGAGTACAGAACATGTAATACCTCCCTGTACTGTAGGGGGCGCTACCAGGCACCAGTCAGTGCATGCACTTCAGTAATACAGGTAAAGAGTACAGAACATGTAATACCTCCCTGTACTGTAGGGGGCGCTACCAGGCACCAGTCAGTGCATGCACTTCAGTAATACAGGTAAAGAGTACAGAACATGTAATACCCCCCTGTACCGTAGGGGGCGCTACCAGACATCAGAAAGTGCATACACTTCAGTAATACAGGGGTTTTACCAGTGAATGTCCATTCTGATTGGTCGCTTCTTCCGGCCATTGACACGTTTCACAGATCTGGACTGTCTGTAGCATTGTATGTTGAGTCTGGTTTCAACTTACGATGGTCCAGAAAAGACAATTGTACATTGAAACTATTGTAGATTGAGGCCATTGTAAGTTGAGGGATCACTGTATAACATATTGGGCTAAACCTTCTCTTTTCATCGGTTTTTGATAATATTTATAAATAATTTTCCAGAGGCGTCTGTTGCATTCCTTTGTTAGGCTGGGTTCACATCACGTTTTGTTAAATACGGCTCCCGTATACGGCTGGGAGGAGGGGGGCGGGGCTTAATCGCGGCGCCCGCAATTAGCCGTATTCGGGAACCGTATTTAATGCATGTCTATGAGCCGACCGGAGTGAACCGCAGCCTCCGGTCGGCTTCGTTTTCGGCCGTATGCGCATACGGCCGAAAAAGCAGCCGACCGGAGGCTGCGGTTCACTCCGGTCGGCTCATAGACATGCATTAAATACGGTTCCCGAATACGGCTGAGTGCGGGCACCGCAATTAAGCCCCGCCCCCCTTCTCCCAGCCGTATACGGGAGCCGTATTTAACAAAACGTGGTGTGAACCCAGCCTTAGGCTGGGTTCACATCACATTTTTACCAATACGGGACCGCATACGGCTGGGGGAGCTAGAATCTTGTGCTCCCATATCCCTGCCCCGTATGCTGCCCGTGTGTAATTAATTTCAATGAGCCGAAAGGAGTGAAACGGTGACTCCAGTCGGCTCATTTTTTCTCTGTATGCGGTTTTCCTACCGCACCTAAAAGCGTAGTCGACCACGGTTTGAGGTGCGGTTGAAAACCGCATATGGGGCAAAAATGAGCCGACCGGAGTCACCGTTTCACTCCTTTCGGCTCTTTGAAATGAATTACATATGGGGCAGCATACGGCAGGGATACGGGAGCACAAGATTTTAGCTCCCCCAGCCGTATGCGATACCGTATTGGTAAAAACATGATGGGATCCCAGCCCGAGGCCCCTTTCACAGAGTGTTTTTTTTTTTGCAGTGTAATTTTGACGGCTCATAGCGGCCAACAACGGTCCCGAAGGACCCCATTATAGTCAATGGGGTCCGTCGGGCACCGTTATTTTCGGAGAGAATAGCTGTAGAAAAAGACGGTGCAAGCATTATTTTTTCTCCGGATATTCTCAGTCCTAAAATGACAGGCTATGTAGCCTTATTCCTCTTGGAAATGTACGAATGACTTGACTACTTGTTCCCATTCCCCTTGACAGTCACACAGTCGGTGTCTGGTCAGTGCTGCTCTATAGGAACACATCACATTGACGCCGGGAAGGGTAATGCACAATAGTTAAAGGAGTACTCTGGGATGGAACCGTCTCAGAATGCCGTTTACTGCAAGATGGTGATTTCCGGCATGGCACCCTGCTCCATGCCGGATGACTGGCGACTACAGACGCCACGCCCCCTCCATTCATGTCTATGGGAGGAGGCGTGGTGGCTACGTACTAGGCGTCATGCCCCCTCCCATAGACATGAATGGAGGGGATGAATGTTGTGACGTCTCTAACACGGAAGCTCTGAGCTTCCGTGTGCTGGACGCCGTCGCTTCCAGCCCGGAGATCACGGGGGACCCCCGCGATCAGACATCTTATCCCCAATCCTTTGTTTTTTGCTGAAGTAACCATTAAAGGCTTGATCCTATAATGTGGCAACATTGTATCACAGTATATCAAAGCAGACGGCATGCACCTATATAAAAATACAGGATATCCTATAAGACCAGCTGTGACTGAAGGGAACTACAAGTCGCAGCATGTGCACTCCACGTGTGTGCAGATAAGCCAGAGAACTATCTGACTCCTCTCTTTAGGACATTATTCTGTTATAGGATATAGCATCATAGAATTGTGCAGAAAGCCATGACAGTGACTCCAATGCGCATGTGTAACTCATGTGTCGCAGTAAACTTTATCACATCGACATTTAAAAAAAAAAAAAAAAAAAAAGGACTTACCTTGCGGCCATCACACTCCTGCTCAGCTAGATGCCGACCGCAACGATGTCCCGCCCCGGCTGGTGATATGCTGAGCAGCAGTGTGACATACAGAGCCCCAGCTCCCCCGATGCCTCCAGTATCCTGCTTTTGGCCTTCGGTGGGATCTTCTTCTTGCCTTTTATGGTCAACTGGTCACACTGCGGCTCAGCTAATCAGCGATCACAGCAATGTCCTGCAATGCGTTGTATTGATTCCTGGTCTTCTTCCCTGATGTGTCAAGTTGACCACAAGCGGAGGACGGGAATGGGATACAGGACGCATCTGGGGAGCAGCAGAGAGGTAAGTCCAGATTTTTTCCCTGGATTTCTTCCTGGAGACTCAATACCTCACACTGCCTCTCAGCCTATCACCAGCCGAGCCTGGACATTGCTGCAGCCGGCGATTAGCTGATCTGCAGTCTGACTAGTCGACCACAGCAGAGGAAGGGAGCAGGATACCTGAAGGATTGGAGGAGCCGTGGGAGGTAAGTGCTTTTTTGTTTTTTTCCCCTTTAGTGCCAGGCTGGTAGGATGGAGGAGAACATTCTGTGATGTGAGGGAGAACATTATCTGTGATGGGGGAGGAGAACATTATCTGTGATGGGGGAGGAGAACATTATCTGTAATTGGGGGAAGAGAACATTATCTGTGATGGGGGAGGAGAACATTATCTGTGATGGGGGAGGAGAACATTATCTGTAATTGGGGGAAGAGAACATTATCTGTAATTGGGGGAAGAGAACATTATCTATGATGGGGGAGGAGAACATTATCTATGATGGGGGAGGAGAACATTATCTATGATGGGGGAGGAGAACATTATCTATGATGGGGGAGGAGAGCATTATCTATGATGGGGGAGGAGAGCATTATCTATGATGGGGGAGGAGAGCATTATCTGTGATGGGGGAGGAGAGCATTATCTGTGATGGGGGAGGAGAACATTATCTGCGATGGGGGAGGAGAACATTATCTGCGATAGGGGAGAAGAACATTATGATGGGGGAGGAGAACATTATCTGTGATGGGGGAGGAGAACATTATCTATGATGGGGGAGGAGAACATTATCTGCGATGGGGGAGGAGAACATTATCTGCGATGGGGGAGGAGAACATTATCTGCGATGGGGGAGGAGAACATTATCTATGATGGGGGAGGAGAACATTAATAGGAATTATATAAATAAATGTCCTTTAAGGCCGATCTGAGAGGACAGAAACATCAACTACTGTACTGTAATACCAACAAGATGAAGCCCAGCCATGACTAAACTACCGTATATACTCGAGTATAAGCCGACCCGAGTATAAGCCGAGACCCCTAATTTCAACCCAAAATCCCAGGAAAAGTTATTGACTCGAGTATAAGCCTAGGGTGGGAAATACCTCATCCCCCCTGTCATCATCCAGACCCGTCATTAACATCCTCATCATCCCCTTGTCATCATCCCACACATCCCCCCTTCATCATCCCCTTGTCATCATCCCACACATCCCCTTATCATCCCACACATCCCCCCTTCATCATCCCCTTGTCATCATCCCACACATCCCCCCTTCATCATCCCCTTGTCATCATCCCACACATCCCCTTATCCCACACATCCCCCCTTCATCATCCCCTTGTCATCATTCCACACATCCCCCCTTCATCATCCCCTTGTCATCATCCCACACATCCCCTTATCATCCCACACATCCCCCCTTCATCATCCCCTTGTAATCATCCCACACCCCCCCCCCCCCTTCATCATCCCCACACCCCCCCCCCCTTCATCATCCTCTTCTCATCATTCGCCCTCAGTGGTCTTCAACCTGCGGACCTCCAGAGGTTTCAAAACTACAACTCCCAGCAAGCCCGGGCAGCCATCGGCTGTCCGGGCTTGCTGGGAGTTGTAGTTTTGAAACCTCCGGAGGTCCGCAGGTTGAAGACCACTGCGGCCTTCAACATCATCCAGCCCCCTCTCACCCCCTTTAGTTCTGAGTACTCACCTCCGCTCGGCGCTGGTCCGGTCCTGCAGGGCTGTCCGGTGAGGAGGTGGTCCGGGCTGCTATCTTCACCGGGGGCGCCTCTTCTCCGCGCTTCCGGCCCGGAATAGAGCCGTTGCCTTGACAGCGACGTATCTGCGTCGTTGTCAAGGCAACGTGACTATTCTGAGGCCGGGCCCGAAGCGCTTAGAAGAGGCCTCCCCGGTGAAGATAGCAGCCCAGACCACCTCCTCACCGGACAGCCCTGCAGGACCGGACCAGCGCCGAGCGGAGGTGAGTACTCAGAACTAAAGGGGGTGAGAGGGGGCTGGATGATGTTGAAGGCCGCAGTGGTCTTCAACCTGCGGACCTCCGGAGGTTTCAAAACTACAACTCCCAGCAAGCCCGGACAGCCGATGGCTGCCCGGGCTTGCTGGGAGTTGTAGTTTTGAAACCTCTGGAGGTCCGCAGGTTGAAGACCACTGCGGGTGGGGGAGTTCACTCGAGTATAAGCCGAGGGGGGTGTTTTCAGCACGAAAAATCGTGCTGAAAAACTCGGCCTATACTCGAGTATATACGGTAAACTGAAACTTTTTCCCTACAGCGCCCCTAGAGGCAGAAATGCATATTGTTCTTCTTTGAATATTACAGTATGTGAATTGTATTCCAGGATTTTCTTGTCTTTAGGTGACACTGAAGAACTTACAGAGATTGACAGATGGATTTCATGAAGGTCTAAATGTTATATAGTTTAAATCCTGTTAGAAGCAGATTATTTATCATTATAAAAGAACATATACCATACTCCATTTTTTGTCTGGGAAAAAAAAATGGCTTTGAAAAAAAAAAAAAAGAATCTCCTCTTTTTTCCAGGCCTTCCCATGTCTACCTGTGGTATCACTGTCCATGCTGATACTGGTCATCTCAATTATATAGAGCAGTGGTCTCCAACCTGTGGACCTCCAGATGTTGCAAACTACAACTCCCAGCATGCCCGAACAGCCAATGGCTGTCCGGGCATGCTGGGAGTTGTAGTTTTGCAACATCTGGAGGTCCGCAGGTTGAAGACCACTGATATAGAGGCTAAAAAGTGGACTTTTAAAACCAACCTACTCCATGAGGCTCCCATAGACCTGATTACTGCAGGTTACAGTTCACAGAGAGCATTTCCCTAGGATTAAAGATTAACATGCGTTCTCTGGTCTCTCACTCTGCAGGTGACCGGGAAGACATGGCATTTCTGCTAAAAGGTACTTTTCTGTATTTCCTGCCCTATTATTGTGTTTTCGTTGGTATCATGACATGTACTTCACTGCAGAATCATTGGGCTTCTATCTATGTGAATAGGAAACAGGTTCTTGTTAAAGTAATGATTGTCTGGTTTAGTAAACCCAGTTCAGGTCCCATAGATAAAATTCCCAGTTTTTGTTGTTTTCTCAATAAAATTCTATCCCCATAAGTAGAGCCGACCATTTCTGACCTATAGTCCGTACTCATGGCTCCAATCAAAATAGAAGGATGTATATGTTAAAAAGCAATATCACAAAATCCACAAAGATGTTTTGCCGCACTAGAGAAATGGCAGATTGGCTAGATCAGTGGTTCACAACTTTTTGCCTGAGTACCCCTTGGATGCCCATTTCCAAAAATTGGACCCCCTGCTCCTCTCCCTATTTCCTCAGGCCCCCTGCTCCTCTCCCTATTTCCTCAGGCCCCCTGCTCCTCTCCCTATTTCCTCAGGCCCCCTGCTCCTCTCCCTATTTCCTCAGGCCCCCTGCTCCTCTCCCTATTTCCTCAGGCCCCCAGCTCCTCACCCTATTTCCTCAGGCCCCCTGCTCCTCACCCTATTTCCTCAGGCCCCCTGCTCCTCTCCCTATTTCCTCAGGCCCCCTGCTCCTCTATTTTACACCAGGCCCCCTGCTCCTCTCCCTATTTCCTCAGGCCCCCTGCTCCTCTCCCTATTTCCTCAGGCCCCCTGCTCCTCTCCCTATTTCCTCAGGCCCCCTGCTCCTCACCCTATTTCCTCAGGCCCCCTGCTCCTCTATTTTACACCAGGCCCCCTGCTCCTCCTCCTATTTCCTCAGGCCCCCTGCTCCTCTCCCTATTTCCTCAGGCCCCCTGCTCCTCTCCCTATTTCCTCAGGCCCCCTGCTCCTCCTCCTATTTCCTCAGGCCCCCTGCTCCTCCTCCTATTTCCTCAGGCCCCCTGCTCCTCACCCTATTTCCTCAGGCCCCCTGCTCCTCACCCTATTTCCTCAGGCCCCCTGCTCCTCCTCCTATTTCCTCAGGCCCCCAGCTCCTCTCCCTATTTCCTCAGGCCCCCTGCTCCTCCTCCTATTTCCTCAGGCCCCCTGCTCCTCACCCTATTTCCTCAGGCCCCCTGCTCCTCTCCCTATTTCCTCGGGCTCCCTGCTCCTCTCCCTATAAACTTGGGTCCCCTGCTCCTCTCCCTATAACCTCGGGCCCCCTGCTCCTCTCCCTATAACCTCAGGCCCCCTGCTCCTCTCCCTATAACCTCGGGCCCCCTGCTCCTCTCCCTATAACCTCGGGCCCCCTGCTCCTCTATTTTACCCCAGGCCCTCTTTACAAACTTCTCATGTTGTATTGCCCCACACAGTAATAGTGACCGCTTTGTGCCCCTTTATAGTTGTAGGCCTCCATAAAGTTGTAGATTCCCACACTGCCCCATACAGCTGTAGGTGCCCTCTGTGCCCCCATATAGTTCTAGGCCCCCCACACTGCCCCCTCAGGTGGTCTACTGCTCCTACTGTCCAGGGACCTGATGCTGTGGCCAATATCAGTAGGTGCAGTGGAGCACAGAGGTTGACGCAGTAGTTACCGTCCCCTCTACCACTTTAAAATCGGGCATCATGGGCCGTAGCCACTCTAGCAGCAGTGGCCAGTGGCTGCGGCAGCCATTACAGATTATTTTTTGCTTACCCCCAGGAGAACTGCTAAGTACCCCTGATGGTACATGTACCCTAGGTTGGGAATTGCTGGACTAGAGGATCGGCGCTTGTAAAGGAGCCTTCACACTGGACAGAGACACAAGAACCACCACTAGATCGGCCCTTCACTTACATTATTGTTGGTCGCACATCCCCCGTATACACAGGCAAACTAACAGGGATCTCTAGAGTCACATGATCCCAGCTGAATGAGCATTTGTGTATTCATCGGCTATCGCCAGGTCTTTTACATTGGGCTATGCTTGAATATATAATATAACTTTTGGCTAATAATCACCCTCTGTAAAAGTTTATCTTGTGCAGTTTATGTTTGTAAAGAGATTCCCAGGGAGATTTTAATAAGGTTTAAGAGCTCAGAGGTCAAGATTTCTTACTGTACTAAAAGCCAACAAGGCTCGAGAAGTGCAAAGGTTAAGAGTGCGCCAGGTAAGGTGATGCCTGCCGCCGTCTACACATCACAATGTGCATTAGTATTTTGGGTACAGATTCTCTGACACATTTTCTTTCTACCTTTTTGTATTGTTGTTTTGCCTTTTTTTTACATTAAGTATAAAGTAAAGAACCTTCAATCATATCATAAAAACCCAGTACAGAAAACTTGATAAAATAAACTCTCTAGTGCAGGGGAATAGAGGGCAGATAGAAGGGCCGCACTGACCCTTATTTCCCCAGGAACCTCAGTTATCCTCAAGGACAGGAAACTTAAAAGGGTACTCCGGTGCTTAGCATTTGGAACAAAATGTTCTGAACGCCTAGAGCTGGTGCCGGGGGGCTCATGACATCACACCCTGCCCCCTCAATAAAAGTCTATGGGAGGGAACGTGGTGGCCGTCAATCCCCCTCCCATAAACTTGCATTGAGGGGGTGGGGCGTGACGTGACAAGCCCCTGGCTTTAGGCATTCAGAACATTTTGTTCCGAACGCTGAGCACCGGAGTACCCTTTTAAGGACCAGCACCCTATAAACAACAACCCATCATAGAAAAAAAATCTAAATGGCCTTACTCAGCAATAAAATAAATGTTTCCCCATAGAGGCCGCTGGGGCCCTCTGCAATTTTGAGACTGGGGGCTCAAGTCTCCCAATAAAATGATAGCAGGGGGTTTCCCATACACGCTGCCGTTTCATTCATTCTCTATGGGAGGCGAGGAGATGGCTGAATGTTGTCCTATAAGCTAGAAGCTCCCATAGAAAGGGAATGATTGAGTGACGGGGCAAGTGCCCAACCTGCTGCTCCATTCTAGCGTGAAAACCAGTTCCCCATTCTCCATATGGCCAGATCAGATAGTTACCCCCTAATCTGGGGATATAGGATAACTTTTCAGGATAGAAAAAAGCCTTTTGTGTTGGTGACTGTCTTATTTCATGTCTTATTTCATGTCTTATTTCATGTCTTATTTCATGTCTTATTTCAGAACTAAGGTTCAGCGTCCCATGGGGGCACCTAGCAGCCAAGGCCTGGGGTCCATCTGAAGGGCGGCCTATTCTTTGCCTACATGGTTGGTTGGATAATGCCAACACTTTTGATAGACTTATTCCGTTGCTTCCCAAAGGTGAGTTGAGGATGTTTATGTGTCTGATACATCTTATTGGGATCTTCACAACTGACTATGTTGCTATATCACAATGATCAACCTTTTTAAGAATTTATCTAATTGTTATCAAATTAAATAGTGCATAAAAATATAACATTTTCTTTCTGTGTATACTATAGCATTAAATATATTCTGAACTATTTTGCAGACAATTACTATGTATCTCTGGATTTCTCAGGACATGGACAGTCCTCGCATATGCCTATAGGAATGAGATATCAACATCTGGACTACCTGACTGACGTACACAGGGTGGTAACATGTGAGTTGACCTTGATGAATTTTTTAGGACCCTCGCAGGGGAAGCTTTTCAGTATAATAGTGAAGATTTATTAAAGGGGTTGTCCTATCTTAGAAAAACGCTGTCCAGTCCACAACTTGTGTGTGTGGTATTGCAGCTCAGCTCCATTGAATTGAATAGGACTGAGCTGCAGTACTACACACAACCTATGGGCAGGAGTGGTGTTGGTTTTTGCAAAAAAAAAAAAAAAAAAAAGCAGCATTTTTCTAATACTGGACAAGCCCTTTAAAGGGGTATTCCAGTGAAAAACATTTTTTTTTCATATCAAATGGCTCCGGAAAGTTAAACAGATTTGTAAATGACTTCTATTAATTTTTTTTAATCCTACCATTACTTATCAGCTGCTGAAGTTGAGTTGTTCTTCTCTGTCTTACCACAGTGCTCTCTGCTGATACCTCTGTTCATGTCAGGAACTTTCCGGAGCAGAAGAGGTTTGCTATGGGGATTTGCGCCTACTCTGGACAGTTCCTGAGACAGACAAAGGTGTCAGCAGAGAGCTCTGTGGTCAGACGGAAAATTCAACTTCAGCATCTGATAAGTACTGGTAGGATTAAGATTTTTTAATAGAAGTAATTTACAAATCTGTTTAAATTTCTGGAGCCGGTTCCAGGCAGTACAGCACGAGGACAAGACGGGGGCCAGGAAAGGACAAAAAGGCACAGACCAGGAGCAGCCATAGCAAACAAAGATTGGGGTAGAACAGAGCAAGTATGCAAAGAACTAAAGAGGAAAAAGAGCAGAGACCAATGTGAACGGACAGATAGACAATCCGGACGAGTCCGGAAACAATAAAATATAACACAAAAATTTTGAAGGGCAGACACGGAACCACAAAAACACCCCAGACAAACAACAAACCAAACCATCGCAACTCGCGACATGGGAGGCAAAGACATAGCCCAGTTAGAGTGAGCAGGTGGTATAAGGAACACAGAAAGCACAATACTAGCATTCTTCGCCCAAGGCTTAGCCTAGAGAAACATAAGAAAAATGGGAACATTTGGCAACCATATGAGGCATTTAAAGCATAATACTGGGACACAGCAGGAAAAAAACTATAAAAATGGTAACATCAGGAATTGACACAGGAACAGGCACACAGTTTCGCTCCAACGTAGGGGTCATGTGCAATCTCCCAAAAATCCGGATACACCCCCTTATCCAAGCAGTTCAGCAAACTGACAAAGGGAGATGTCAAGGTGCAGCTCGTCTGATCTGGGTCTCATGACCATCCAGCCACACCGCGGCAGCTGTGGGAGAGTCAAACATATGGGTAGTTCCAAGAGCAACTACACGGAGGCGTGCAGGGTAGAGCATAGAGTACATCACATTAAGTGCACGCAGACGACGCTTGACGTCAGTAAGTTTAGCGCGCCTCTTCTGAACCTCAGCCGAAAAGTCAGGAAAGACGGAGACACGGGCTTTGCGCAGGATAATATCACGATCTTTGTAATGCAGAATCCGGATGAGGACAGCTCTTGGCGGAGCCCCGGATTGCAGTGGGCGGGTAGGCACTCTATGAGCGCGCTCCACAGCAAAGATGGGGGTCAGAGTCTCACGGCCAAATGTATGAAGGAGCCAATTTTCAAAGAATTCCCCAGGATTGCGGCCCTCCACTTTTTCTGGGACTCCTATCAGGCGGATGTTGTTTCACCGGAGATGGTTCTCCATGTCGTTCGACTTAGCCACCAGAGCAGTTAGATGGTTAATCACGCGGTGCATGTCCCTCTTAAGTGGGGGGGGGGACTTGATCTTCGATATCACCCACTCTTTCTTCAACTGCACGAACTCGTTTGGACACCTTCTGCATGTCATGTCTGATAAGGTTAATGTCCTCACGCAGGCTACCCAACAGCATCTTGACATGCATTCCCCTTGGATACGGCTAGAAATACATCCTTCAGAGTGGGGCTAGGTGGGGGAGAAGAGGAGGCAGGAGCAGGCATATGTACAGAGTCCTGTGCAGCAGGTAGGGGGTTAATGAGCATAGGAGAAGATGCAGCTGGAATGGGGAGTGCCATCTGAGAAGCAGCAGCCTCAGGGGTCAGCAGGGGAAACATGGTAGAGGAGTCCCCCAGAGAAGCAGGCTGCACTCCAGTACTGCAGGGGTTAACTATGGAGCCAAGTGCAGCAGCAGCCGCCAGCCCACATCCCTCACCTACTGTGGACACTCGGGTAGGACGTGGAGGGTCACTGGTGGCAGGCCAGTCAGACTCCTCACCCTCCACAGCGCTCCAGGGGCTTCCCGGCTCCCTCTCACTGTCGGCAGCAGGTTCCTCCGTGACACGTGCGAAGCGCTGCAGGCACTCTGCGATGAGGGACAGTGAAGATGGCGCCAGCCCGCCCCGCTCCTCCATAGCACCTCCGTCCAGCGGTCCCGCAGTTTTCTTGTTCCACTTGCGCCCCCGGTCATATCACGCCCAGCAGGTTCAGGTACCTCTCCGGCAGCAATAGAGGGGCTCCAGGGGATTAAACTGCCAAATGCCCAGAATAAAATACAGGATAGTGGCGGAGCCCTGTGCTTGTGCATCCGTTCACGTAGTGCGCCAAGCCACGCCCTTCTGGAGCCAGTTGATATGTATGAAAAAAATAGTTTTTCAGTGGAGTACCATTTTAACTGGGTACAAGGGGAAAAAATACTCAGAGAGTATATGTGTGTGTGTGTGTTTATATATATATATATATATATATATATATATATATATATGTATATATAATTTGATGAAAAATCATATCCATAAATCATATGGTAGACAATCAGATTACTCAAACAAAATCGGATCGGAGATTTAATAAAATGTATGATAAGGGATTACTGCACATGTGTAAAAAAAAATAAGAAATTAATAAATAAATTTAAAGTGGTGAGTGATAAAATGACAGTCACATGATTCAAAATGATTCACATAGACAGTAATAGTATAAAAATCCGACACAATATTTGAATCCGATTTTGAATCTGGGTGAAAAAATCGTGGTCAACCATGGTTTTCCCCCTTGACATGAAATTGGGCAAAAAGGGATGTTACCCAATACTGATGTATAAATAAATTGTGCGCTCAAGTCAGATGGTAAAATTGTAATGTTAACACTGCCTTACTGAGGACCCCCACCGATCTTAAGAATTTGGTGCTGGCAAAATTATACAGCTGACGTCTCACTGCACCAACCGCGATTGGAGAGAGCTTCAATCCTGCCAGTTTAACCCCTTAGATGTTGTGGTTATAAGTGACTGTGGCATCTAGGTGGCTAAATATTGTAAGAATCTCCCTCTGTCAACTCATTAACACATTTGTGATATCCTGATGGCTTGCATGGTAGTAAGAGGCCTAACAAAGACCCTCAGGCCAGCTATAAGCCTATTTGGCACAGCCTAATAGATTGTCTCAGTCCCTCAAAGCATTATGTAACAGATTGTGAGATCCACTAGTGGGACAAAACAAGCCCGCATATGGCTATAATGATAGAAAAAGAAAGTTATATGAGTAATTCCCTTCACCCCCTCTCATCTTGCATATTCATTTATTTTAATTAATATAATTTTATATAAATTTTAAATATTATTATAATTTTTAATTTCCTTTTCCCCAGCTTTAGGTTGGCGCAGATTCTCCATATTGGCGCACAGTATGGGTGAGTATTTTGAGTCCATACAAAGTTCTTTCCTTCACTTTTATAGCAAGGATGAAACAACTAGTATGATAAATTATTATATTAAATTACTAATATATATATATATATATATATATATATATATATATATATATATACATATATATATATTGTATTTACTTAAAGGGGTACTCCGGTGGAATTTTTTTTTATTTTTTTTTGTCAACTGGTGCCAGAAAGTTTAACAGATTTGTAAATTACTTTTATTAAATAATCTTAATCCTTCCAGTTCTTATCATCTGATGTATGCTCCAGAGGAAGTTCGTTTCTTTTTGAATTTCTTTTCTGTCTGACCACAGTGCTCTCTGCTGACACCTCTGTCCATGTCAGGAACTTTCCAGAGCAGGAGCAAATCCCAATAGCAAACGTATCCTGCTCTGGACAGAGAGAGCACTGTGGTCAGACAGAAGAAATTAAAAAAGAAAATAATTTCCTCTGTAGCATACAGCTGCTAAAAAGTACTGGAAGGGTAAAGATTTTTTAATAGAAGTCATTTGCAAATCTGTTTAACTTTCTGGCACCAGTTGATTTTAAAAAAATGGTTTCCACCGGAGTACCCCTTTTAACCCCTTAACGACGCAGGACGTAAATGTACGTCCTGGTGAGGTGGTACTTAACGCACCAGGACGTACATTTACGTCCTAAGCATAACCGCGAGCATCGGAGCGATGCCCGGATCATGCACGGCATGTCCCGACTGCTGATTGCAGCCAGGGACCCACCCGTAATAGCGGACACCAGCGATCCCGCAGATGTCCGCCATTAACCCCTCAGATGCCGTGATTAATACAGATCACAGCATCTGCAGCATCGTGGTCACTAAAATGAATGATTGGATCGCCCGCAGCGCTGCCGCGGCGATCCAATCATCCAGCATGGTGGCCGGAGGTCCCCTCACCTGCCTCCGCTGCCTTCCCGGCGTCTTCTGCTCTGGTCTGCCTTCCCGCAGACCAGAGCAGAAGATGACCGATAATACTGATCAGTGCTATGTCCTATACATAGCACTGAACAGTATTCGCAATCGAGTGATTGCTATAAATAGTCCCCTATAAGGACTATTAAAGTGTAAAAATAAAAGTTTTAAAAAATTTGAAAAACCCCCTCCCCCAATAAAGACGTAAATTGTCCCATTTTCCCTATTTCACCCCCAAAAAGTGTTAAAAAAAATATTTTATATACATATTTGGTATCGCCACATGTGTAAATATCTGAACTATTAAAATAAAATGTTAATGATACCGTACGGTGAACGGCGTGAACGTAAAAAAAAAAAAATTCCAAAATAGATGCTTTTTTATAACATTTTATTCCCCCAAAAATTAATAAAAAAGGGATTAAAAGTTTTATATAAGCAAATATGGTATTAATAAAAAGTACAGATCACGGCGTAAAAAAAATGAGCCCTCATACCGCCGCTTATACGGAAAAAGTTATAGGCCTTCAAAATAGGGGGATTTTAAACGTACTAATTTGGTTAAAAAGTTTGCGATTTTTTTTTTTTAAGTGCAACAGTAATAGAAAAGTATCTTATCATGGATATCATTTTAATCGTATTGACCCAAAGAATAAAGAACACATGTCACTTTTACCGTAAATTGTACGGCGTCAAAACAAAACCTTCCAAAATTAGCAAAATTGCGGTTTTCTTTTTAATTTCACCACAAAATAGTATTTTTTTGGTTGCGCCATACATTTTATGGTAAAGTGAGTGATGGCATTACAACAGACAACTGGTCACGCAAAAAACAAGCCCTCATACCAGTCTGTGGAGGAAAATATAAAAGAGTTATGATTTTTTGAAGGCGAGGAGAAAAAACGAAAATGTAAAAATTTAATTGTCTGCGTCCTTTAGGCCCAAATGGGCTGCGTCCTTAAGGGGTTAAAGATTTTATCAAGCAACTGTACTGGTGAGTGCCCTATTCTACTTTCCTTATGGTTAATTGTTACAAGATATATATAGTAGTTCTATACCTCCCCGGAGGCTGTGTTCACACAGTGTTTTTTACTACATTTTTGTTGTGATTTTTCCCAACATCTTAGTAAAAAATGTTGATCTTATAATGCAGAGATATCACTCTCTGAAGTCCTGGCATCCAGCACTGCTCCCTGATATAAATTGGTCATGGTGCAGGCTGCGATCGGGCAGCATGAGCCGTAGCAACAGAAGAACAGTGCCCAGCGGCTGTTGCTGCAGGATGGGACGGGCTCGGCACCCAGCTTAGAAAGCACTGGTCTAAATGTTAGATACCGTATATACTCGAGTATAAGCCGACCTGAAAATAAGCCGAGGCTCCTAATTACACCCAAAAAACCCAGGAAAAGTTATTGACTCGATGTTTTAAGGCTACAACTCCCAGCATGCCCGGACAGCCGATGGCTGTCCGGGCATGCTGGGAGTTGTAGTTTTGCAACATCTGGAGGTCCGCAGGTTGAAGACCACTGAAAAGGGATTGACAGGTGGAGATGGACGGCCGGGACCATCCCCTCACAGCTAAAGCCAAAAATGTTTTTTTTGTTCACTCGAGTATAAGCCGAGGGGGGTGTTTTTAGCACGAAAAATCGTGCTGAAAAACTAGGCTTATACTCGAGTATATACGGTAGTTTGAATAACGGGTTATAAACCTTTATTTATCATGATAATAGAACACATTCCATACTCCCCTTTTTTTTTTTTTTTTTTTTTGTCTGGAAAAAACAAACCGAAACAGCTTTGGAAATCTTTTTCTCCCCCCAATTTTTTTTTTCCAGACCTTCCCATCTCTAGTTCACAGATAATATGATTTTGCCTATAGATACCGACCAAAATACTCTCCGTATAGCCATCCATAGGATGCTGGTTGAGCCCATACAAGTTGCAGGATTGTCTGAAATTGTATAGAAAACTAAGAAAAATATATTCATGTACAGTGATCCCTCAACTTACAATGGCCTCAACATACAATAGTTTCAACATACAATGGTCTTTTCTGGACCATTGTAACTTGAAACCAGACTCAACATACAATGCTACAGACAGTCCAGAACTGTGAAACGTGTCAATGGCCGGAAGAACCGACCAATCAGAATGGGCATTCACTGGTAAAACCTGTGTATTCCTAAAGTGCATGCACTGACTGGCTGTCTGGTAGCGCCCCCTACAGTACAGGGAGGTATTATATGTCCTGTACTACTCTTTACCTGTACCAGGGTTAGCTGCTCCTTTGGACACCAGGTGAGGGCGGCTCCATTTAACTTTTTTTTTTTTTTAGGACATTGCGTGTACTGTACAGGACCCTGAAGAAGCTCTTGTCCTCTACATAGACTAGTGTTTCCCAATGAGGGTGCCTCCAGCTGTTGCAAAACTACAACTCCCAACATGCCCGGACAGCCAAAGGCTGTCCGGGCATGCTGGGAGTTGTAGTTTTGCAACAGCTGGAGGCACCCTGGTTGGAAAACACTGACATAGACAGTGATTACAGCTCCCAGCAGATCTTTATTACTTTTATATGTAAGGATTTGCTTTATCTGTATTAGTTATCTTCTCATTTTTCTTTAAAGGGGTACTCCGGCCCTAGACATCTTATCCCCTATCCAAAGGATAGGGGATAAGATGTCAGATCGCCGCGGTCCCGCTGCTGGGGACCCCGGGGATCGCTGCTGCAGCACACCGCCATCATTACTGCGCAGAGCAAGATCACTCTGCACGTAATGACGGGCGATACAGGGGCCGGAGCATAGTTACGTCACTGCTCTGCCCCTCGTGACGTCTCGGCCCGCCCCGTCAGTACAAGTCTATGGGAGGGGGTGTGGCGGTCGTCACGCCTCCTGCCATAGACTTGCATTAAGGGGACGGGCCGTGATGTCATGAGGGGTGGAGCCATGACGTCACGCTGCTCCGGCCCCTGTATCGCCCGTCATTACGTGCAGAGTGAACTCTCTCTGTGCAGTAATGATGGCGGGGTGCCGCAGCGGCGATCCCCGAGGTCCCCAGCAGCGGGACCACGGCGATCTAACATCTTATCCCCTATCCTTTGGATAGGGGATAAGATGTCTAGGGGCGGAGTACCCCTTTAATCCTCACTTTTTCCTATTTTTTGGATGACATTTTGGGGGCTTCAGAACGAATTACCAGGTTTCCATAGAGTTATGGTCTCAACATACAATGGTTTCAACATGCAATGGTCGTCCCAGAACCAATTAATATTGTAACTTGAGGGACCACTGTACTAATTCTACTGACTGAAGAATGTTATTTTTCCCATTTTTTTTCTGCAGGTGGTGTTGTTGGAGGAATGGTAAGTGTGCATGTGGAGGTTAGGAGCAATGGCTGTCGGCTTCTGATTATTCATAAATCTTTATCATATATGGTTTATGCCTCTCCAAGATGGCGTAACCTTTATTAGTATCCACCTTCTAAAACTAAAAACCTGGTTATCTCAATGGTGTCCTAATGAAAAAGTATATTACAGCATGTTATAGAGAAGCCTCTCTCTCATACACGGTTTAAAGGGTACCTTTCATCAAAAAAACTTTTCATTTATTATAGATTAATGTATGCAGAATAACTTTCCAATAGTATGTGATTAAAAAATATGCTTCTTTCTATTTAATTTTCCACTTTGAAAAAATTACCACTACTTATTTTTCATAGATTTCAGACTCATGCTGGAGTCCTAAATCTCAGACTGCAGCCAGGACACAGACAAGCTCAACACTGCTCCCTGGCAGTGAGCAGTGTTGAGCTTGTCTGTGTCCCGGCTGCAGTCTGAGATTTAGGACTCCAGCATCAGTCTGAAATCTATGAAAAATAACTGGTAGGGAAATTAAATAGAAAGAAGCATATTTTTTAATAACATGCTATTGGAAAGTTATTCTGCATACATTAATCTATAATATATCAAAAGTTTTTTTGATGAAAGGTACCCTTTAAGTGATGGAGAAGTTTTCCTGTTTTATTTGGTGTATCACATATAGTGTGGGGGGGGGGGGGGGGGAGGATTTATCAAAGGATTTAGACAGTTTTTTCCCATCTAAAATTGTCGCACAGAAAGTTGCAGTCTAAATACGAGCGACTTTTTTACGACTTTTGCTTTTAGAGGATTTTTAGAACATGATGCATTCTAGTCTATTTTAGACGGAAAAATTGGTGCTGAATTTATCAAAAGCGACTTTTCAGCGAAAAGTCACATCGGACGAAAGTACACTGACATGTCAGACCGTGCTGGAGCAGGTTTAAATACAGTCTAAAGCAGTGGTCTTCAACCTGCGGACCTCCAGATGTTGCAAAACTACAACTCCCAGCATGCCCGGACAGCCTATGGCTGTCCGGGCATGCTGGGAGTTGTAGTTTTGCAACATCTGGAGGTCCGCAGGTTGAAGACCACTGGTCTAAAGCATAGATCCCGAAGTCTGTGCGCAGAATTTATCAAGAATTTATTATGTGCGCCTTGTGATTGATTAGGCGCACATTAGACCGGCCTAACGCTCTGTAGTTTGGTCTATAGTGATGCGGGAAATAGACAACTTTGATAAATGCCCCCTAGTCTGTCTATTCGTTGTTCATATGGATTGAACATTTATAATCAAACAAATACATGAGACATGAAAACATAAATCTGAACACTAGGGCTGCACGATATGGGGGAACTGTGCGATTATGGGCCTAAATATTGCGATTTCTATATGAAATTTGATATAATAAACAAATGCTGAAATCCCCCCATTTCATGTCCAAACTTCCCCATTTCACATCTATCCACCTATTTCATGTCCACATCTCCCCCATTTAATTTCTATCCTCCCCCCCCCCCCCCCTCGCATTTTCCCCTCATTTTGCCTCCCCCCCCCCCCCCCGTTGGCATTCAAGTAGGAGAGCATAAGGTTTTTTTTATGTTTCTCCCCAGCGCCTCTTACTTAGCACAGTTTTTTTTTTTGTCTACCAGGGTGTCTCCAGCTGTTGTGAAACTACAACTCCCAGCATGCCGGGAGTTGTAGTTTTGCAACAGCTGGAGGCACCCTGGTTGGGAAAAGCTGACTTTTTAGTATTTGAATTTGTTTTTACTTGCAGCCGCACACGGTAGCCGGCCCGAGCAGATAATCTCAATTTTTCCGGGGGGGGGGGGGTCGATCGCTATACCGCAGTTCGCAAAAATCCCGATACGATTACTTTTGCGATACCTGGGGACCCCCGCGATCTCCCTGCTGCACCCGGCGTTCGTTCAGAGCATTGGGTGCAGCGCCGAAGGCTCATGACGTCACAGGCACGCCTCGTCAATGGCAGTCTATGGGAGGGGCATGACTGCTGTAACGCCCCCTCCCGTAGACTTGCATTGAGGGGGCGTGGCCGTAACGTCATGAGCCCCCCACCCCGCATCGCCAGTCATGCGGCATGGAGCAAAGTTCACTCCGTGCACTGAATGTCTGGGGTGCCGCAGCCGAGATCACGGGAGACCCCAGCGGCGGGACTCCCGCGATTAGACATCTTATCCCCTATCCTTTGGATAGGGGATAAGATGTCTAGGGGCAGAGTACCCCTTTAACAATGCTGGATATGGAATAGCAGCGTCTACGATTCCATACTTGTTGCAGCATGCTGATGTGGCTCCGAACGCTCTTTTGGCCTCCATCAAACATAGATACAAAATGGGAACGAGGCTTAGGGTCTATTCATGTTGTGCAGGACATACCAATGTACTGTTTGTAATGTATGTGGAAATATTTTTGTAAATTGTGTCTTTTTTGCCCAAAATCAATTTTGATTAAAAAAATTACGCTGAGACTTTAACTTTACCTTTATATATCCCCCTTTATCCTATAGTTTGCCTCCGTGTTTCCTGAGACAGTTCAGCAGCTAATTCTTCTGGATTCCTATGGGTTTTTCCCTGTCAGTTCAGTGAGTAACATCTATTTACCATAGAATGTATGTTACCAGCATTATTTATTTTCTCAAATTCTATTTCTTGTTGGAATAATCACAAATCTGTATTGTGTGAAAACGATAATGATGTATTAGACACATTCAAAAGGTGTGTATATATATGCATAATTTTTTTTAATGTTAAAGGACCCACATTATTGTTGTTTATATAGTGCAGCAGAGGCTATTATTAGAGAAAAATTTAGCTAATATTGTAGTCCTCTAGCTAAGAGTGTGGCGTTTGATCATTGCACCTGGTCAAATAATTAGGCATCTGGTGCTGGATCTCGCCCAAAGAATAGGGGATATTTATTCCCTATTCTTTGCATAGGGGATAAGATAATTAGGGTTGGAGTACCCCTTTATACTTCCAGCACTTATCAGCTGCTGTATGCTCCAGAGGAAGTTGATTTGTTCTTTCCAGTCTGACCACTGTGCTCTTTGCTGACACCTCTGTCAGTGTCAGGAACTGTACAGAGCAGGAGAGGTTTGCTATGGGTATTTGCTCATACTCTGGACAGTTCCTGACAGAAATTTCTGAAACCTGTTCCATAAAGCACAGGACAGGATTTGCTTCTTTGAGTGAGTATTTCAGAAGGAACATTATGTTTGGAATTCCTTTTACAGGACCTACTACTGAACCATGCGAAGAAGGCAATTACCCATTACTCCCGCTTAGAGCGTGCAAATGGAACAAAAGTTTATACCCCAGAAGGAGCCCTGCAAAGGTCAGATTTTTTTTTAAGACCCCTCTGTGCTCTCCCTGTCCTTTCAGACAGGATAGCGCACAGAGGAGTCCTATCAGACAGGAGAGAGTACAGAAGAGTGCTATCAGACAGGAGAGAGTACAGAGGAGTCCTATCAGACAGGAGAGAGCACAGAGCAGTACTATCAGACAGGAGAGAGCACAGAGGAGTGCTATCAGACAGGGGAGAGCACAGAGGAGTGCTATCAGACAGGAGAGAGCACAGAGGAGTACTATCAGACAGGAGAGCACAGAGGAGTGCTATCAGACAGGGGAGAGCACAGAGGAGTGCTATCAGACAGGAGAGAGCACAGAGAAGTACTATCAGACAGGAGAGAGCACATAGGAGTGCTATCAGACAGGAGAGAGCACAGAGGAGTGCTATTAGACAGGAGCGAGCACATAGGAGTCCTATCAGACAGGAGCGAGCACATAGGAATCCTATCAGACAGGAGAGAGCACAGAGGAGTCCTATCAGACAGGAGAGAGCACAGAGGAGTGCTATCAGACAGGAGAGAGCACAGAGGAGTGCTATCAGACAGGAGAGAGCACAGAGGAGTGCTATCAGACAGGAGAGAGCACAGAGGAGTGCTATCAGACAGGAGAGAGCACAGAGGAGTGCTATCAGACAGGAGAGAGCACAGAGGAGTGCTATCAGACAGGAGAGAGCACAGAGGAGTCCTATCAGACAGGAGAGAGCACAGAGGAGTGCTATCAGACAGGAGAGAGCACAGAGGAGTGCTATCAGACAGGAGAGAGCACAGAGAAGTACTATCAGACAGGAGAGAGCACATAGGAGTGCTATCAGACAGGAGAGAGCACAGAGGAGTCCTATCAGACAGGAGAGAGCACAGAGGAGTGCTATCAGACAGGAGAGAGCACAGAGGAGTGCTATCAGACAGGAGAGAGCACAGAGGAGTGCTATCAGACAGGAGAGAGCACAGAGGAGTGCTATCAGACAGGAGAGAGCACAGAGGAGTGCTATCACAGGAGAGAGCACAGAGGAGTGCTATCAGACAGGAGAGAGCACAGAGGAGTGCTATCAGACAGGAGAGAGCACAGAGGAGTGCTATCAGACAGGAGAGAGCACAGAGGAGTGCTATCAGACAGGAGAGAGCACAGAGGAGTGCTATCAGACAGGAGAGAGCACAGAGGAGTGCTATCAGACAGGAGAGAGCACAGAGGAGTGCTATCAGACAGGAGAGAGCACAGAGGAGTGCTATCAGACAGGAGAGAGCACAGAGGAGTGCTATCAGACAGGAGAGAGCACAGAGGAGTGCTATCAGACAGGAGAGAGCACAGAGGAGTGCTATCAGACAGGAGAGAGCACAGAGGAGTGCTATCAGACAGGAGAGAGCACAGAGGAGTGCTATCAGACAGGAGAGAGCACAGAGGAGTGCTATCAGACAGGAGAGAGCACAGAGGAGTGCTATCAGACAGGAGAGAGCACAGAGGAGTGCTATCAGACAGGAGAGAGCACAGAGGAGTGCTATCAGACAGGAGAGAGCACAGAGGAGTGCTATCAGACAGGAGAGAGCACAGAGGAGTGCTATCAGACAGGAGAGAGCACAGAGGAGTGCTATCAGACAGGAGAGAGCACAGAGGAGTGCTATCAGACAGGAGAGAGCACAGAGGAGTGCTATCAGACAGGAGAGAGCACAGAGGAGTGCTATCAGACAGGAGAGAGCACAGAGGAGTGCTATCAGACAGGAGAGAGCACAGAGGAGTGCTATCAGACAGGAGAGAGCACAGAGGAGTGCTATCAGACAGGAGAGAGCACAGAGGAGTGCTATCAGACAGGAGAGAGCACAGAGGAGTGCTATCAGACAGGAGAGAGCACAGAGGAGTGCTATCAGACAGGAGAGAGCACAGAGGAGTGCTATCAGACAGGAGAGAGCACAGAGGAGTCCTATCAGACAGGAGAGAGCACAGAGCAGTGCTATCAGACAGGGGAGAGCACAGAGGAGTGCTATCAGACAGGGGAGAGCACAGAGGAGTGCTATCAGACAGGAGAGAGCACAGAGGAGTGCTATCAGACAGGAGAGAGCACAGAGGAGTGCTATCCTTTGGATAGGGGATAAGATGTCTTAGCGCCGGAGTACCCCTTTAAGTTAACTCTTGTGACTCATCTTGTTTGAGGCAGCAACATCTGTGTAACTTCTTTTCTCTTTTATTTAGGTTATTGGAGGGCAATTCGTCACTGAATCCTGATACTGCCAAAGTGCTCCTGCAGCGCGGGACTAAACCCGTGCCTGGTGGTAAATAGATACATTTATTTTTACTCTGTTTAACTCATGGGACAGGAAAAAAGAAGCAACAACAAAAAAATGTTCGCCAACACGTGTATTTTATACATGGCTGACAGAGACGGGCTCCCAATGTAAGTCTGTGGGGACCGCCTCAGTACCCCTTGTTCTAGCGATCGGTAAGGGATTTGAACACTCACACCTCAAATGATTAGAACTTTATGATGTGTCTCTACGACATATCAAAAGTTTTGTAAAGTGACAGGCACACGTTTAACTTAGGATATAACCTTCACATTCTGATTGGTGGTGGTCCGACCTCTGGGACCCCACCGATCAGAATGCTATGGCCTGCTGTGCTACTCTAGTGCTGTGTCCTGTTTTTCATGCAATCACTCCTAACCCCCAGATATGCAGGGAACTGCAGCACGGCTCCATTTATTATTATTATTATTATTATTATTATAATTATTATTATTATTATTATTACACAACTAAAAGATACACCAAAGCTCATCTTATATAAAGAATGAAATACATAAAACTCTATTATTTACATACATATGATGACTGACTAAAGAGAGACTTTCTCTCTATGTTGCACATAATGATGATGATTTTGCTGTATTTATTTGTTATTATTGCAGAACACAAGAGTAATCTGAATATTTCTTTTTATTTTTTATATTTTTTTAGGTGTGGTGTTTAGTCGTGACATAAGGATCACTGTGGTAAGATTAGAACTTATACTTCCTGTATTTTACATAAGAGTTTAAAACCTGTTGTGTAGCTTAATGGGGCACTCCACTGGCCAGCATTCGGAAGTTAATGTTCAGAATGTTGTTTTTGCGCTGCCGGGGTTGGCCACTCCCCTCATGACGTCATGACCATTCCCCCTCAATTCAAGTCTATGGGAGGGGGCATGGCGGCCGTCACGCCCCCTCCCATAGACTTATATTGAGGGTGTGTGGCCGTGATGTCATGAGGGGAGTGGTCGACCCCCGCAGCATTCGGAACATTTAAAGGGAACCTGTCAACAGCAAAGATGTGCCCGATCTGAGGACCCCATATAATAGCACTAGAGGTGCTGAGTGTGGGATTGTTAGTCTTTCCTTTGTCAGAGTGTGGATCCATTTATTCTCAGTCCCCCCCCCCCCCCTCCCCCACCGCGATCAGACACTTACCCCCTATGCTGTGGATACGTTTATTTCACTGCAGATCTCCTTTAAGGTCACTATACCATGTCCTTACTTTTGTTCTATTATATCTTCCCTCAGAACAATTCTCTGCCGCTGTCTATTGAACAGTGTTTGCATATTTTGAAGTCCGTTCAGGCTAAAGTCCATGTTATACTGTAAGTATCCAATTCTGTAAAGTGAATGTATCTCTTTTTTTTCCTACTGATTTGAGACAGATACAAATTTTATATATTATATAAAAAAATATATATATTTTTTTTACTTTTTATTACGGTTTCTATTTTTTCTTTGTAAATTTCTTTTTATTTCATTTTTAGTACATTAGTATGGGGGCAGCCATCTTGCCTGAGATGTTTTTAACAGCAATTAGACATAAGCTGTATAGCAAGCCCCATGGACAATAGCCAACAATAGACAGGAGTTGTCTCATTCACATGAATGGGAAACATTACTGGTTGTACACTGTGACCTTTGTAAATGTCACACTATAGGGAGGGGGAGGCTGAGCTGTGAGCTTCATCTGTTGTCTTCTCTATCTATTCTTATCACTTGTCACTGTAATTCTATACAGATCACTTTCCAGCAGCTTCCTCCTTATCATCATAGACAGAACAGGAAGCGTTAACTTATTTATTAGGCTCAAGTGATGAAAGTGAAATTGCAAGATTTCAGGATTATTTATTATAATACAGTATAACTAGTGAAATGGAAAACTAGAAAAAATATCACCCAAAAATTGTTTAAAAATATGTTTATTATAAAAAATTATTAAAACAATAGGTCATTTAAGAATTACACGTTCCTTTTAAAGAGACTGTTACCAACTTTACTATTAACTACAGCAGTGTTTTCAATACAGTGTGCCTCCAGCTGTTGCTGAACTACAACTCCCAGGATGCCCGGACACATGCTGTGCGTTGTAGTTTTGCACAGGGCTGTGGAGTCGGTAGATAAATGTTCCGACTCCGCAGTTTTTTTGTACTTCCGACTCCTCTGTATTAATATGCAATTGTATTTTATACATTCCTTGAAGGAAAGAAAGGCAACATACATGTCATTACCACAGTTTAAGCAAAAGACCAACACAATGAAAACAACAAAGTTTATTTTTTATTTTTTTTATTAATTTAATTAATCAAGTGGCTGGATAGTAGCAGCAGGCATAAACATTAGGAACAGGAACTTTACCAGTTTAAAAATACAAACCACAAAAACAAAGCTTATCTATATGAACCAAAAACTAAATCTGTAAAACCTAGAATTGGTTTATATTAAGCTTGAAATGTAGTTATAGGCTTAGCAAATGCAAATCAATTCAATGTAGAGTTCTAAGGAAGAGAATTGCCTCTGCCAGATCCTCTTTAATAGAGGCTCTTAAGTCAGACGTACACACTTACCACACTTACAAACCTAGGATAGACAGTTTCTTCCAGAAACATGTACACGTGTCTTCCCTCATACAGACAAGCAGGCATGCAGGTTTTAAAATAAACACTTAGAGTTGAATCAAAGAAGCTGTTCCACCAAGTTCTTCTAAGCTCTTCTAGCTGAGAGAGGTAGTTGGGCAGAAGCTGCTGCCTTCTCCTTTTTGTGTGCTGATCTGCTGCTGAAGATAGGGCAGTGGGAGGATCCAGGAAGGGGCATTTATTATAAAACATGATTTCCCTAGTAGAATCCCATAGTCATGTTTAAAGTTTAATCTAACAATCGGAGTTTACAAGTTTTTATAGCCTTAGCTGAATGACAGCAGTTTTTCCACTGGTTTACAGCTTCAGTCTTGAACTATTGACCCTCCATTCCCTTCACTTATACAAGTGTCTCTAGTCCTGCAAAAAACATATTTACTTAATCTCTTATCAGTGAGAGGCTAGGTTACCCATGGGTTCCCTGTTGCGTGTTGCGTGCCATATAGTGAAGCACATGAAAAGCTTCTTCAGTCACTTAACGTGTTCATTTTGCGGTTACGTGAGGCACTGCATGCATTGGTCTTTATTCTTACAGTAGAGAAATCATTAATTATAACTTTTTGTGAATTGGGACATTTAAACTTTCTTTTTTTTAAATTCCAATCTAAATTTAGTAGGAGTCGGTGCATTTTTTGCCGACTCCGAATCCAGGTACCTAAAATTTCGTCCAACTCCTCAAATCTGATTCCACAGCACTGGTTTTGCAACAGCTGGAGGCACCCTGGTTGGGGAACACTGACATAGACCAATATATTTAGTGCCATGTTTTGAAGTCTCCTTACAAAACGATGTGTAGGCTCTTTTCATACCATGTTTGTGGTGCCTGTTTGCCATATGTGTCATTTGACAACCATATCCATAGATCCCCAATCACCTTAAGTGTCATTTTAGCCTCCGTTTGTGTGATTTCTGTCAGAGTTTCTATCGGATGAAATGGCACAAACCTGAGAAGGAGGCAGTTTAAAAAATAAATAAATGTATACCCCTTAGTGTCATCCGTCATAGCTATACTGTAGATGGTGGGGTCCTTCAAGGGATCCCCCCCCAAGGTATACCTCAGCTAGACACCACAAAAAGTGCTATAAATAGAACTTCACAGATAGGAGATGTCTCTGTAAGGCGGGTGAAGTGAAAAAACTGTGACCCGTAGCTGAATGTGACCTGAGCTCAGCGCTCTCAGCCCTTCTCAGAGCTGATCGCTGTTAGTGGTTAGGATTAGGGTTAAGATTAGGGGTTAGGATTAGGGATAAGTGTTAGGATTAGGGTTAAAATTAGGGTTAAGATCAGGGGTTAGGATTAGGGATAGGTGTTAGGATTAGGGTTAAAATTAGGGTTAAGACCAGGGGTTAGGATTAGGGATTAGGATTAGGGTTAAGGTTAGGGGTAGAGATGAGCGAATTTGCAGTAAATTCCATTCGTTACAAACTTCTCGGCTCAGCAGTTGATGACTTATCCTGCATAAATTAGTTCAGCTTTCAGATGCTCCGATGGTCTGGAAAAGGTGGATACAGTCCTAGGAGACTCTTTCCTAGGACTGTATCCACCTTTTCCAGCCCACCGGAGCACCTGAAAGCTGAACTAATTTATGCAGGAAAAGTCATCAACTGCTGAGCCGAGAAGTTTGTAACGAATGGACATCAACTGCCGAGCCGAGAAGTTCATGATGAATCGAATTTACTGTAAATTTGCTCATCTCTCGGTAGGGGTTTGGATTAGGGTTAAATTAGGGGTTAGATGTTAGGATTAAGATTAGGGGTTTGGATTAGGTGTAAGGGTTAGGATTAGGGGTATGGGTTAGAAGTTAGGATTAGAGGTTAGGATTAGGGGTTAGGATTGGTTGCAGGGGTAAGGGTTAGAAGTTAGGATTAGGCATAGGGTTAGGATTAGGAGTTCAAATTAGGTGTAAGGGTTAGGATTAGGGGTAAGGTTTAGAAGTTAGGATTAGGCATAGGGTTAGGATTAGGAGTTCAAATTAGGTGTAAGGGTTAGGATTAGGGGTAAGGGTTAGAAGTTAGGATTAGGCATAGGGTTAGGATTAGGGGTTTGGATTAGGGGTAAGGATTAGGGGTAAGGGTTAGAAGTTAGGATTAGGGATAGGGGTTATGATTAGAGTTAAGGTTAGGGGTTCGGATTAGGTGTAAGGGTTATGATTAGGGTTAAGGTTTGGGGTTTTGATTACGTGTAAGGGTAAGGGTTAGAAGTTAGGCTTAGGGATAGTGGTTAGAATTAGAGGTTAGGATTAGGGCTTTGGATTAGGTGTAAGGGTTAGGATTGGTTTCAAGGGTTAGGGGTTTAGGATTAGGGGTAAGGGTTATAAATTAGGATTAGGGATAGGGGTTTGGATTAGGTGTAAGGGTTAGGATTAGGAGTAAGGGATAGAAGTTAGGATTAGGGGTTTCGATTAGGTGTAAGGGTTAGGGATAGAAGTTAGGATTAGGGTTAGAGGTTAGGGGTTTGGATTAGGTGTAAAGGTTAGGATTAGGGGTAAGGGATAGAAGTTAGGATTAGGGATAGGGGTTTGGATTAGGTGTAAGGGTTAGGATTAGGGTTAAGGGATAGAAGTTAGGATTAGGGTTACAGGTTAGGATTAGAGGTTAGGGGTTTGGATTAGGTGTAAAGGTTAGGATTAGGGGTAAAGGATAGAAGTTAGGATTAGGGAGTGAGAGGGAGGTGGCTGCAAAGCAGAAAAGTGTGTCCCTGTGTGAACGGTCACATTCTGCTACAGGGACACAGTTTTCTTCATTACACCGGGTTCACACTTGAGAAGCTCCGGACAGAAAACTTCAATTTGTAGTTTGTGATCACGGCCATTGCCAACTGAATCAGTCAGAGCTAGGACCGCGCTGACATTGCCGTCACCATAGACTGCATTGTCTGCGTAGTGGATTCTGCCAGAATTGTTAATGGGTTCACGGAGAACCCATTCACCTGCATGTTAAGCTTCATGCAACCGAATTTCCCACCGAGACTTCTAAAATGAATTCTGGTTGGAAATTCGGTAGTGTGAGCCCGGCCTGAGAATCAATAGAGTTTTCAGCCGATTATTGTAGTTTCCGTTTCTATACTTCACACTTAGTTATTGGGTTTGGGATTTATTGACTATTAGTTTATTTCGGGTGACTATGGGATCGATCACAATGTCGCTGCCTTTCGTGTCTGGTGAATATGTTTTCTAAGCTGTTTATCTGGTTATAAAGCATGGTAACTTTCATTGTGTTTTAATGAAGTCTTCTGGGATTATACACTGATCAAAAATAAAGGGAACACTTAAACAACACAATGTATCTCCAAGTCAATCACACTGTCCACTCAGGAAGCAACACTGCAGTAAAAAAAAGGAACAAAGGGGGGCGCTATCTAAGTGCCGTAAATATGGTATGATACCATAACAGAAAATATACCCAAAATGACAATGATGGAATATATAAGTACGGGTGGGATTGGCACACTCACCTTTCCGTGTTGCGCTAGTTCAGGCACAACACTGATTTACGCATTGCTAGTGGAGAACTCACTCTATTTGTTCCTCGTGGCTGCCGAGCATCTGTCCCGATCATCCGTAGTGTCGGTCTGGTCAGTGGTTGCTTCAATGCCAGAGTACCTCAGCAGGGTGCTTATCCGGGGGTTAAAAACGGTGATGCTTCAAAGGTGCGGCTCGGAGGATTATGGTTTCCTATCCCAGCTCTGGGTTTAGGAATGATGGTGCAGGAACGAGATGTGGTAAAGTAATTCCTTTATTTAGACGACGCGTTTCGCAAGGGGTCCCTTGCTTCGTCATACAAGCGTTCTTTATATACATGCACAAGATTTAAAATAATTGCGGGAGATGGGACGTAGTGTTGACGTCACTTAGTTGCCGGATGTGATGTATCGGCTTTGCCATCGCATCCCTGCGATGAGGCTGATTTCGGAGTTAAAAGGTACATTTGCAGTAAGAAAAAATATGAATTGGTCAGTGGAGGACAAGCGGCAGCCTCATAAGGGTCATCGGGGAATGAATTTAAATGGAATTCTTATTTTGCATTAGACCATGGTAAAATGCAACAGTGGTGAATGGATGACATTGTACAGTGATCCCTCAACTTACAATGGCCTCAACATACAATAGTTTCAACATACAATGGTCTTTTCTGGACCATTGTCACATAAACCAGACTCAACATACAATGTACAGACAGTCCAGATCTGTGAAACGTGTCAATGGCTGGAAGAACTGATCAATCAGAATGGGCAATTTACTGGTAAAACTCCTGTATTACTGAAGTGTATGCACTGACTGATGTCTAGTAGCGCCCCTACAGTACAGGGAGGTACATGTTCTGTACACTTTACCTAGGCCAGGGTTACCTGCTCCTTTGGACACCAGGTGAGGGCGACACCATGTTACTTTTTTAGGACATTTTGTTTACTGTACAGGACCCGGAATAAGCTCCTGTCCTCTGCATAGATCAGTGTTTCCCAAGCAGGGAGCCCCCAGCTGTTGCAAAAACTACAACTCCCAGCATGCCCGGACAGCCTTTGGCTGTCCGGGCATGCTGGGAGTTGTAGTTTTTGCAACAGCTGGAGGATCCCTGCTTTGGAAACACTGACATAGACAGTGATTTACAGCTCCCAGCAGATCTTTCTTACTTTTATATGTAAGGATTTGCTTTATCTATATTAGTTATCTACTTATTTTTCTTTAATTCTCACTTTTTCCTATTTTTGGATGACATTTTGGTGCCTTTAGAACCAATTACCAGGTTTCCATAGACTTCTGGTCTCAACATACAATAGTTTCAACATACAATGGTTGTCCCAAAACCAATTAATATTGTAACTTGAGGGACCACTGTATATGCATTTGTCAGGGGGGGGGGGATGTGTGTGATTCTGACACTAAGGCATACAAATAGATGTTTTGCGCGTTTTAGAGGAATATATAAATAGGCTATGGAGGAAAGTTTATGTGCAAGATATAAAATATCTATAAATTTAGGCGGATGGGGAATTGTGCACATACAGTCCCTTCCTAAAATATACTGATAGATAATATATATATGTGTGTGTAATAAATACATCATGAATATACAATGGTAAAATAAATAAATGAATAAATAATGCATGGATAGACATGTGTAAAATTCATATCCCACACATGTCATATATGGAAGAATGTGCGAGTAGTGGATAAAGAGTACTGTATTTTTCGCCCTATAGGACGCACCGGCGTATAAGACGCACCCAATTTATAGGTGCAAAATCTAAAAAAATAAAGATTTTGAACCCAATAGTGGTCTTCAACCTGCGGACCTCCAGATGTTGCAAAACTACAACTCCCAGCATGCCCGGACAGCCGTTGGCTGTCCGGGCATGCTAGGAGTTGTAGTTTTGCAACATCTGGAGGTCCGCAGATTGAAGACCACTGCATAGGAGGTAATACTCACGTGTCCCCACCGCTCCGGACCCGTCACCGCTGCCCTGGATGTCGCTCCATCGCTGTCGCCGTCGCTCCGGAACGTCTCTGCTGCTGGCCGGGTATCCTCGCTCTCCGTCGCCGCCATCACTTTGTTACGCACGCCGACGCACGTACGCGACGACGAGGAAGGAGAGCGCCGGCATACAGGGGATCCCTGAATGGAGAAGACACCGAGGAGGCAGGTAAGGTCCCTCCCGGTGTCCTGTAAGCACTAACCCGGCTATTCAGTCGGGCTGTTCGGGACCGCCGCGGTGAAATCGCGGTGGTCCCGAACAGCCGGGTTAGTGTCACTTTCCCTTCAGACACGGCGGTCAGCTTTGATCGCCGCGTCTGAAGGGTTAATACAGGGCATCACCACGATCGGTGATGTCCTGTATTAGCCGCGGGTCCCGGCCGCTGATGGCCGCAGGGACCGCCGCGATAGGGGTGTATTCGCCGTATAAGACGCACCGACTTTTTCCCCCCAGTTTTGGGGAAGAAAAAGTGCGTCTTATACGGCGAAAAATACGGTATATGTAGAATCTGGGGGAAACTCAAGAGTTTTGTTAATTGTGATTGGGAGGAAAATTGAATCGTGTAAAACCTGGTGAAGGTGTTGTACTTAGGATCATGAATAATAATAATAATAATGACAGTATAAGTGTAGTATTGAGTTTATGCAGACAAAATCGGGAGGGAAGGAGAGTCCAAAGGCATATTTGACTATGCTACAGGGGCTGTAAAGTTAGTGTAGTTCATAATATAGTGTCTGTACCTGTGTGTGATGGTTTTCTCACAATTCTTATGTGATTTTCACCCCAATATTTATTTTTTCCAGCATACAAAATGACTGTTGTCTCAGATTTTTCCCAGGTTGCAATGCGGCCGAGACCTGACTCACTAGTCAGCGGATACAGGGAGCCTGTCTGCTTCAATGGGTGGAGGGATCAATCTGCAACTAATGCAACAGCTGTAGGCACCCTGATTGAAGACCACAGGTCTTTTGAATGGATGCAGCTCATTTATGTTTCAATGGGTGTGGTGGCTGATGTGTGGGAGGGAGGAAAATGGCATTGTGGGATTTGTAGTCAAAAAAACACAAGTCAAACAGGAAATACCAGTTCACAAAAAGCTAGCCACAGTGTGATGGTAATCTCACAACATGGTCATTTAGCCCCAAGACAAGCGCAGATCCTTCCTAAGCATGTCCATTACTGTCTGCCAGGTACAAACTAAAATCACTTTATGGTGGAGAACCCCTTTAAGGGATGAGTTTGGTTGCTTCATTCAAGCCTCTCTAGGCTAAGGTGCAGAGACAAAATTATCCAGAACATCTCTCGCTTCACTAATTCTTCACACCTGTTGTGAGTGGCTTCGTCGATATAATCTATCGCAGTGGTCTTCAACCTGTGGACCTCCAGATGTTGCAAAACTACAACTCCCAGCATGCCCGGACAGCCAACGGCTGTCCGGGTATGCTGGGAGCTGTAGTTTTGCAACATCTGGAGGTTCGCAGGTTGAAGACCACTGATCTATCGGATAGATCCGCATGGGATCTTTGATGAATGGGTGTTTTTACCCGGCTGTGGCAGTAGACACTATGTAGGGGGTATCCCTTCTTTATATTCGCCCTATGGTTATTTAGCCTGTAATTTAGCTCCTGGGTGGTCCGACCTACATATTGTTGCCCACAGCAACATTCGACCACTTAGATTACATAACTGGAGCAGCAGTTCAATTGATGTTTTATGGTGAACACTTCTCCCGATGGGTTACTTGTATGTGTTTTTATGCCTACTTTAAGGGTATGACAGCATAGGCATCGTTTCTTATCACACATATAGACGCGATTTTCTTTTCCTTCTTCTTCTTTAGTTTTTTCTGTCGTCTCAATTTACTTGGCGCTAAAATGGATTTGAGAGTAGGTGCCCTTCTAAAAGTTACACTTGGGGCTGATGGTAGTGTTTCCATTAACATTTGGTCCGTCTGTAGGATGTGCCAGTGCTTCCTTAAAACTGATTTAATGTGGCTGTGGGCATGGTAATACAGTGATCCCTCAACATACGATGGTAATCCGTTCCAAATGAACCATTGTTTGTTGAAACCATCGTATGTTGAGGGATCCGTGCAATGTTAAGTATAGCAAGTTATACTCACCTGTCCCCGCTGCTCTGGACTGTCACCGCTGCCCTGGATGTCGTTCTCCATCGCTGTTGCTGCCTCCCTGGGGTGTCCCCGCTGCTCCGGACTGGCTCTGCTGCCTGGGATCGTCGCTCTTCATCGTCGTCATCACATTGCTGCGCATGACGGGACGGCGACCAAGGAGAGCAACGGCGATGCAGGGAATCCTGAGGAGAACAGTCCGGAGCGCCGGGGACAGGTGAGTGATCATTACCGGACCACATGGGGCACCTTAAACGGCTATCCGGCGGCAGCTGAAGCAGTCTGCGCTGCCGGATAGCCGTTTATGCGATGTCCCCGATATACAAAGGCATTGTATGTTGATGCTGCCATCGTAGGTCGGGGGGGGGGGGTGTAACTGTATGTGGTAATAAAATTTTATCTTGAGGTTTTGGTTGCCGCATTGGGTTGTTCTTTCTTTTGTGATCTTGTTAGGCAGTCGTTCTTGGAAAGTTGATTAGTTTTGTTGAATGCTTCCTTTATGAGTTGTTTTGGATAGCCTTTGGCTTCAAAACGTTTCATTAAAAGAGATATCCAATAGTGAAAAATCTGAAAATAAGTACCTGCCACAGGTTTGACTCCATGATGCCACCGCACTTTTCATTATATGTCTGCCCCATCCCGTTTGTATGCTATGCCACTGTGAAAATAGCAGCACTCCCATCATCCTCTTCACTCTGAAAAAAATTACTTCCTCTCAAGTCTGTGACATAAAGTACGCCCCCCAAAGCCTGCCCATACCACGCCCTACTGTGCTAAATCTCTGCCCTTCTTATTGATTACAGCTCCTCCCCCCCCCCCTGCTCTGTTTACACAGGACCTAACTTATCATGGGGAGGTTTCAAGTTTGCACAGGGAAAGCACTGAGCAGGAGATGTGTGAGGAGACATATTACACTGCAGGGGCAGGGGATGATTTCTATATGTGAGGAGACATATTACACTGCACGGGCTGGGGATGATTTCTATATGTGAGGAGACATATTACACTGCAGGGGCTGGGGATGATTTCTATATGTGAGGAGACATATTACACTGCACGGGCTGGGGATGATTTCTATATGTGAGGAGACATATTACACTGCAGGGGCTGGGGATGATTTCTATATGTGAGGAGATATACTGCACTGTATGGGCTGGGGATTATTTCTATATGTGAGGAGACATATTACACTGCAGGGGCTGGGGATGATTTCTATATGTGAGGAGACATTACACTGCAGGGGCTGGGGATGATTTCTATATGTGAGGAGACATATTACACTGCAGGGGCTGGGGATGATTTCTATATGTGAGGAGACATATTACACTGCAGGGGATGGGGATGATTTCTATATGTGAGGAGACATATTACACTGTACGGGCTGGGGATTATTTCTATATGTGAGGAGACATATTACACTGCAGGGGCTGGGGATGATTTCCATATGTGAGGAGACATATTACACTGCAGGGGCTGGGGATGATTTCCATATGTGAGGAGACATATTACACTGCAGGGGCTGGGAATGATTTCTATATGTGAGGAGACATATTACACTGCACGGGCTGGGGATGATTTCTATATGTGAGGAGACATATTACACTGCAGGGGCTGGGGATGATTTCTATATGTGAGGAGACATATTACACTGCAGGGGCTGGGGATGATTTCTATATGTGAGGAGACATATTACACTGCCGGGGCTGGGGATGATTTCTACATGTGAGGAGACATATTACACTGCAGGGGCTGGGGATGATTTCCATATGTGAGGAGACATATTACACTGCAGGGGCTGGGAATGATTTCTATATGTGAGGAGACATATTACACTGCACGGGCTGGGGATGATTTCTATATGTGAGGAGACATATTACACTGCAAGGGGCTGGGGATGATTTCTATATGTGAGGAGACATATTACACTGCAGGGGCTGGGGATAATTTCTATATGTGAGGAGACATATTACACTGCAGGGGCTGGGGATGATTTCTATATGTGAGGAGACATATTACACTGCAGGGGCTGGGGATGATTTCCATATGTGAGGAGACATATTACACTGCAGGGGCTGGGGATGATTTCTATATGTGAGGAGACATATTACACTGCCGGGGCTGGGGATGATTTCTACATGTGAGGAGACATATTACACTGCAGGGGCTGGGGATGATTTCTATATGTGAGGAGACATATTACACTGCAGGGGCTGGGGATAATTTCTATATGTGAGGAGACATATTACACTGCAGGGGCTGGGGATGATTTCTATATGTGAGGAGACATATTACACTGCACGGGCTGGGGATGATTTCTATATGTGAGGAGACATATTACACTGCAGGGGCTGGGAATGATTTCTATATGTGAGGAGACATATTACACTGCAGGGGCTGGGGATGATTTCTATATGTGAGGAGACATACTGCACTGCACGGGCTGGGGATGATTTCTATATGTGAGGAGACATATTACACTGCAGGGGCTGGGGATGATTTCTATATGTGAGGAGACATATTACACTGCAGGGGCTGGGAATGATTTCTATATGTGAGGAGACATATTACACTGCAGGGGCTGGGGATGATTTCTATATGTGAGGAGACATATTACACTGCAGGGGCTGGGAATGATTTCTATATGTGAGGAGACATATTACACTGCACGGGCTGGGGATGATTTCTATAGGTGAGGAGACATATTACACTGCAGGGGCTGGGGATGATTTCTATATGTGAAGAGACATATTACACTGCAGGGGCTGGGGATGATTTCTATATGTGAGGAGACATATTACACTGCACGGGCTGGGGATGATTTCTATATGTAAGGAGACATATTACACTGCAGGGGCTGGGGATGATTTCTATATGTGAGGAGACATATTACACTGCAGGGGCTGGGGATGATTTCTATATGTGAGGAGACATATTACACTGCACGGGCTGGGGATGATTTCTATATGTGAAGAGACATACTGCACTGCAGGGGCTGGGGATGATTTCTATATGTGAGGAGACATATTACACTGCAGGGGCTGGGGATGATTTCTATGTGCGAGGAGACATACTGCACTGCCGGGGCTGGGGATGATTTCCATATGTGAGGAGACATATTACACTGCAGGGGCTGGGGATAATTTCTATATGTGAGGAGACATATTACACTGCACGGGCTGGGGATGATTTCTATATGTGAGGAGACATACTGCACTGCACGGGCTGGGGATGATTTCTATATGTGAGGAGACATACTGCACTGCACGAGCTGGGGATGATTTCTATATGTGAGGAGACATATTACACTGCAGGGGCTGGGGATGATTTCTATAGGTGAGGAGACATATTACACTGCACGGGCTGGGGATGATTTCTATATGTGAGGAGACATATTACACTGCACGGGCTGGGGATGATTTCTATATGTGAGGAGACATATTACACTGCAGGGGCTGAGGATGATTTCTATATGTGAGGAGACATATTACACTGCAGGGGCTGGGGATGATTTCTATATGTGAGGGAACATATTACACTGTACGGGCTGGGGATGATTTCTATATGTGAGGAGACATATTACACTGCAGGGGCTGGGAATGATTTCTATATGTGAGGAGACATATTACACTGCACGGGCTGGGGATGATTTCTATAGGTGAGGAGACATATTACACTGCAGGGGCTGGGAATGATTTCTATATGTGAGGAGACATATTACACTGCAGGGGCTGGGGATGATTTCTATATGTGAGGAGACATATTACACTGCACGGGCTGGGGATGATTTCTATATGTAAGGAGACATATTACACTGCAGGGGCTGGGGATGATTTTTATATGTAAGGAGACATATTACACTGCAGGGGCTGGGGATGATTTCTATATGTGAGGAGACATATTACACTGCAGGGGCTGGGGATGATTTCTATATGTGAGGAGACATATTACACTGCAGGGGCTGGGGATGATTTCTATATGTGAGGAGACATATTACACTGCAGGGGCTGGGAATGATTTCTATATGTGAGGAGACATACTGCACTGCAGGGGCTGGGGATGATTTCTATATGTGAGGAGACATATTATACTGCAGGGGCTGGGGATGATTTCTATATGTGAAGAGACATACTGCACTGCAGGGGCTGGGGATGATTTCTATATGTGAGGAGACATATTACACTGCACGGGCTGGGGATGATTTCTATATGTGAGGAGACATATTACACTGCACGGGCTGGGGATGATTTCTATATGTGAGGAGACATATTACACTGCACGGGCTGGGGATGATTTCTATATGTGAGGAGACATATTACACTGCAGGGGCTGGTGATGATTTCTATATGTGAGGAGACATATTACACTTCACGGGCTGAGGATGATTTCTATATGTGAGGAGACATATTATACTGCAGGGGCTGGGGATGATTTCTATATGTGAAGAGACATACTGCACTGCAGGGGCTGGGGATGATTTCTATATGTGAGGAGACATATTACACTGCACGGGCTGGGGATGATTTCTATATGTGAGGAGACATATTACACTGCAGGGGCTGGTGATGATTTCTATATGTGAGGAGACATATTACACTGCAGGGGCTGAGGATGATTTCTATATGTGAGGAGACATATTACACTGCAGGGGCTGGGGATGATTTCTATATGTGAGGAGACATATTACACTGCACGGGCTGGGGATGATTTCTATATGTGAGGAGATATACTGCACTGTACGGGCTGGGGATTATTTCTATATGTGAGGAGACATATTACACTGCAGGGGCTGGGGATGATTTCCATATGTGAGGAGACATATTACACTGCAGGGGCTGGGGATGATTTCCATATGTGAGGAGACATATTACACTGCAGGGGCTGGGGATGATTTCCATATGTGAGGAGACATATTACACTGCAGGGGCTGGGGATGATTTCCATATGTGAGGAGACATATTACACTGTACGGGCTGGGGATGATTTCTATATGTGAGGAGACATATTACACTGCAGGGGCTGGGAATGATTTCTATATGTGAGGAGACATATTACACTGCACGGGCTGGGGATGATTTCTATATGTGAGGAGACATATTACACTGCAGGGGCTGGGGATGATTTCTATATGTGAGGAGACATATTACACTGCCGGGGCTGGGGATGATTTCTACATGTGAGGAGACATATTACACTGCAGGGGCTGGGGATGATTTCTATATGTGAGGAGACATATTACACTGCACGGGCTGGGGATGATTTCTATATGTGAAGAGACATACTGCACTGCAGGGGCTGGGGATGATTTCTATATGTAAGGAGACATATTACACTGCAGGGGCTGGGGATAATTTCTATATGTGAGGAGACATATTACACTGCAGGGGCTGGGGATGATTTCTATATGTGAGGAGACATATTACACTGCAGGGGCTGGGGATGATTTCTATATGTGAGGAGACATATTACACTGCAGGGGCTGGGAATGATTTCTATATGTGAGGAGACATATTACACTGCAGGGGCTGGGGATGATTTCTATAGGTGAGGAGACATATTACACTGCAGGGGCTGGGGATGATTTCTATATGTGAAGAGACATATTACACTGCAGGGGCTGGGGATGATTTCTATATGTGAGGAGACATATTACACTGCACGGGCTGGGGATGATTTCTATATGTAAGGAGACATATTACACTGCAGGGGCTGGGGATGATTTCTATATGTGAGGAGACATATTACACTGCAGGGGCTGGGGATGATTTCTATATGTGAGGAGACATATTACACTGCAGGGTCTGGGGATGATTTCTATATGCGAGGAGACATACTGCACTGCCGGGGCTGGGGATGATTTCCATATGTGAGGAGACATATTACACTGCAGGGGCTGGGGATAATTTCTATATGTGAGGAGACATATTACACTGCACGGGCTGGGGATGATTTCTATATGTGAGGAGACATACTGCACTGCACGGGCTGGGGATGATTTCTATATGTGAGGAGACATACTGCACTGCACGAGCTGGGGATGATTTCTATATGTGAGGAGACATATTACACTGCAGGGGCTGGGGATGATTTCTATAGGTGAGGAGACATACTGCACTGCACGGGCTGGGGATGATTTCTATATGTGAGGAGACATACTGCACTGCACGGGCTGGGGATGATTTCTATATGTGAGGAGACATATTACACTGCAGGGGCTGGGGATGATTTCTATATGTGAGGAGACATATTACACTGCAGGGGCTGGGGATGATTTCTATATGTGAGGAGACATACTGCACTGCAGGGGCTGGGGATGATTTCTATATGTGAGGAGACATATTACACTGCACGGGCTGGGGATGATTTCTATATGTAAGGAGACATATTACACTGCAGGGGCTGGGGATGATTTCTATATGTGAGGAGACATATTACACTGCAGGGGCTGGGGATGATTTCTATATGTGAGGAGACATATTACACTGCAGGGTCTGGGGATGATTTCTATATGCGAGGAGACATACTGCACTGCCGGGGCTGGGGATGATTTCCATATGTGAGGAGACATATTACACTGCAGGGGCTGGGGATGATTTCTATATGTGAGGAGACATACTGCACTGCACGGGCTGGGGATGATTTCTATATGTGAGGAGACATACTGCACTGCACGAGCTGGGGATGATTTCTATATGTGAGGAGACATATTACACTGCAGGGGCTGGGGATGATTTCTATAGGTGAGGAGACATACTGCACTGCACGGGCTGGGGATGATTTCTATATGTGAGGAGACATACTGCACTGCAGGGGCTGGGGATGATTTCTATATGTGAGGAGACATACTGCACTGCAGGGGCTGGGGGTGATTTCTATATGTGAGGAGACATACTGCACTTCAGGGGCTGGGGATGATTTCTATATGTGAGGAGACATATTAAACTGCACGGGCTGGGGATGATTTCTATATGTGAGGAGACATATTACACTACAGGGGCTGGGGATAATTTCTATATGTGAGGAGACATATTATACTGCAGGGGCTGGGGATGATTTCTATATGCGAGGAGACATACTGCACTGCCGGGGCTGGGGATGATTTCCATATGTGAGGAGACATATTACACTGCAGGGGCTGGGGATGATTTCTATATGTGAGGAGACATACTGCACTGCACGGGCTGGGGATGATTTCTATATGTGAGGAGACATACTGCACTGCACGGGCTGGGGATGATTTCTATATGTGAGGAGACATATTACACTGCAGGGGCTGGGGATGAATTCTATATGTGAGGAGACATATTACAATGCACGGGCTGGGGATGATTTCTATAGGTGAGGAGACATATTACACTGCAGGGGCTGGGGATGATTTCTATATGTGAGGAGACATATTACACTGCCGGGGCTGGGGATGATTTCTATATGTGAGGAGACATATTACACTGCACGGGCTGGGGATGATTTCTATATGTGAGGAGACACATTACACTGCACGGGCTGGGGATGATTTCTATATGTGAGGAGACATATTACACTGCGGGGCTGGGGATAATTTCTATATGTGAGGAGACATATTACACTGCACGGGCTGGGGATGATTTCTATATGTGAGGAGACATATTACACTGCACGGGCTGGGGATGATTTCTATATGTGAGGAGACATATTACACTGCACGGGCTGGGGATGATTTCTATATGTGAGGAGACATATTACACTGCAGGGGCTGGGGATGATTTCTATATGT
Source organism: Hyla sarda (assembly GCF_029499605.1). Taxonomy (NCBI): domain Eukaryota; kingdom Metazoa; phylum Chordata; class Amphibia; order Anura; family Hylidae; genus Hyla; species Hyla sarda. The sequence goes on from NC_079194.1 coordinate 53,625,147, forward strand.
GAGGAGACATATTACACTGCGGGGCTGGGGATAATTTCTATATGTGAGGAGACATATTACACTGCACGGGCTGGGGATGATTTCTATATGTGAGGAGACATATTACACTGCACGGGCTGGGGATGATTTCTATATGTGAGGAGACATATTACACTGCACGGGCTGGGGATGATTTCTATATGTGAGGAGACATATTACACTGCAGGGGCTGGGGATGATTTCTATATGTGAGGAGACATATTACACTGCACGGGCTGGGGATGATTTCTATATGTGAGGAGACATATTACACTGCAGGGGCTGGGGATGATTTCTATATGTGAGGAGACATATTACACTGCACGGGCTGGGGATGATTTCTATATGTGAGGAGACATATTACACTGCAGGGGCTGGGGATGATTTCTATATGTGAGGAGACATATTACACTGCACGGGCTGGGGATGATTTCTATATGTGAGGAGACATATTACACTGCAGGGGCTGGGGATGATTTCTATATGTGAGGAGACATATTACACTGCAGGGGCTGGGGATGATTTCTATATGTGAGGAGACATATTACACTGCCGGGGCTGGGGATGATTTCTATATGTGAGGAGACATATTACACTACAGGGGCTGGGGATAATTTCTATATGTGAGGAGACATATTACACTGCACGGGCTGGGGATGATTTCTATAGGTGAGGAGACATATTACACTGCAGGGGCTGGGGATGATTTCTATATGTGAAGAGACATACTGCACTGCAGGGGCTGGGGATGATTTCTATATGTGAGGAGACATATTACACTGCAGGGGCTGGGGATGATTTCTATATGTGAGGAGACATTACACTGCACGGGCTGGGGATGATTTCTATATGTGAGGAGACATATTACACTGCAGGGGCTGGGGATAATTTCTATATGTGAGGAGACATACTGCACTGCACGGGCTGGGGATGATTTCTATATGTGAGGAGACATACTGCACTGCACGGGCTGGGGATGATTTTTATATGTGAGGAGACATATTACACTGCACGGGCTGGGGAGTATTTCTATATGTGAGGAGACATACTACACTGCACGGGCTGGGGATGATTTCTATATGTGAGGAGACATATTACACTGCAGGGGCTGGGGATGATTTCTATATGTGAGGAGACATATTACACTGCGGGGCTGGGGATGATTTCTATATGTGAGGAGACATATTACACTGCACGGGCTGGGGATGATTTCTATATGTGAGGAGACATATTACACTGCACGGGCTGGGGATGATTTCTATATGTGAGGAGACATATTACACTGCAGGGGCTGGGGATGATTTCTATATGTGAGGAGACATATTACACTGCACGGGCTGGGGATGATTTCTATATGTGAGGAGACATATTACACTGCAGGGGCTGGGGATGATTTCTATATGTGAGGAGACATATTACACTGCACGGGCTGGGGATGATTTCTATATGTGAGGAGACATATTACACTGCAGGGGCTGGGGATGATTTCTATATGTGAGGAGATATACTGCACTGTACAGGCTGGGGATGATTTCTATATGTGAGGAGACATATTACACTGCAGGGGCTGGGGATGATTTCTATATGTGAGGAGATATACTGCACTGTACGGGCTGGGGATGATTTCTATGTGAGGAGACATATTACACTGCAGGGGCTGGGGATGATTTCTATATGTGAGGAGATATACTGCACTGTACGGGCTGGGGATTATTTCTATATGTGAGGAGACATTACACTGCAGGGGCTGGGGATGATTTCTATATGTGAGGAGACATACTGCACTGCACGGGCTGGGGATGATTTCTATATGTGAGGAGACATACTGCACTGCAGGAGCTGGGGGTGATTTCTATATGTGAGGAGACATATTACACTGCACGGGCTGGGGATGATTTCTATATGTGAGGAGACATACTACACTGCACGGGCTGGGGATGATTTCTATATGTGAGGAGACATATTACACTGCAGGGGCTGGGGATGATTTCTATATGTGAGGAGACATACTACACTGCACGGGCTGGGGATGATTTCTATATGTGAGGAGACATATTACACTGCAGGGGCTGGGGATGATTTCTATATGTGAGGAGACCTACTGCACTGCACGGGCTGGGGATGATTTCTATATGTGAGGAGACATATTACACTGCACGGGCTGGTGATGATTTCTATATGTGAGGAGACATATTACACTGCACGGGCTGGGGATGATTTCTATATGTGAGGAGACATATTACACTGCAGGGGCTGGGGATGATTTCTATATGTGAGGAGACATATTACACTGCAGGGGCTGGGGATAATTTCTATATGTGAGGAGACATATTACACTGCAGGGGCTGGGGATGATTTCTATATGTGAGGAGACATATTACACTGCACGGGCTGGGGATGATTTCTATATGTGAGGAGACATATTACACTGCAGGGGCTGGGGATGATTTCTATATGGGAGGAGACATATTACACTGCACGGGCTGGGGATGATTTCTATATGTGAGGAGACATATTACACTGCAGGGGCTGGGGATGATTTCTATATGTGAGGAGATATACTGCACTGTACAGGCTGGGGATGATTTCTATATGTGAGGAGACATATTACACTGCAGGGGCTGGGGATGATTTCTATATGTGAGGAGATATACTGCACTGTACGGGCTGGGGATGATTTCTATATGTGAGGAGACATATTACACTGCAGGGGCTGGGGATGATTTCTATATGTAAGGAGACATATTACACTGCAGGGGCTGGGGATGATTTCTATATGTGAGGAGATATACTGCACTGTACAGGCTGGGGATGATTTCTATATGTGAGGAGACATATTACACTGCACGGGCTGGGGATGATTTCTATATGTGAGGAGACATACTGCACTGCAGGGGCTGGGGATGATTTCTATATGTGAGGAGACATATTACACTGCACGGGCTGGGGATGATTTCTATATGTGAGGAGACATATTACACTGCAGGGGCTGGGGATGATTTCTATATGTGAGGAGATATACTGCACTGTACGGGCTGGGGATGATTTCTATATGTGAGGAGACATATTACACTGCAGGGGCTGGGGATGATTTCTATATGTGAGGAGATATACTGCACTGTACGGGCTGGGGATGATTTCTATATATGAGGAGACATATTACACTGCACGGGCTGGGAATGATTTCTATATGTGAGGAGACATACTGCACTGCACGGGCTGGGGATGATTTCTATATGTGAGGAGACATATTACACTGCACGGGCGGGGGATGATTTCTATATGTGAGGAGACATACTGCACTGTACGGGCTGGGGATTATTTCTATATATGAGGAGACATTACACTGCAGGGGCTGGGGATGATTTCTATATGTGAGGAGACATATTACACTGCACGGGCTGGTGGTGTATAGACTACAGGGAATAAATATCATACTGGGATGATTTCTATGTGTGGTGGGGGGGGGACTCCTGAATGACATGCTGGGAGTTGTAGTCCCTGTTACGTGTGTATGCTAGTGTTTCCCAACCAGGGAATGCTGGTAGTAGTTTTGCAACATCTGGAGGCACCCTGGTTGGGAAACACTGATGTAACATGATATGTATGCTTAATAGGCTAGAACAGTGTTTCCCAACCAGTGTGCCTCCAGCTGTCCAAAGTCTGTCAGGGCATGCTTGAAGTTGTAGTTTTGCAACAGCTGGAGGCACACTGGTTTGGAAACACTAGCATACACACACATAACAGGGACTACAACTCCCAGCATGTCATTCAGGAGATCCCTCCTCACACATATAAATCATCCCCAGTAAGATATTTATTCCCCTGCAGTCTATGCATCCCCAGCCTGTGTAATATGTCTCCGCACACACGTCCTCCCTCCCCTCCTCCCATGCAAACTTGAAACCTCCCCATGATATGTGAGGTCCTGTGTAGACAGAGCTGGGGGGGGGGGAGGGGCAGTGTCAGTCCTCATTCTCTCCCTCACACTTCTCCTGGCTTACAGCATGGCACCCATGTGACCAGGCTCAAGCAGGAGTGCTGTGATTGGTTCAGTGTGAGTGCTGTGATTGGTTCAATGTGTGAGTGCTGTGATTGGTTCAATGTGTGAGTGCTGTGATTGGTTCAATGTGTGAGTGCTGTGATTGGTTCAATGTGTGAGTGCTGTGATTGGTTCAATGTGTGAGTGCTGTGATTGGTGAGCACTCACATATTGAGAACTATGAGGAAAGGAATGAGGAGCTGACCACAGGCTGTAGAAGAAGTGTAGGTGGAGATGCTGGATTATGCTGCTTCCTGTCTAGAGAGAAATCACTGAATAAGGTTCTTTCCGTTCCAGATGGGTTATGTGAGTATATTACAAAGTTATATCACTTTTTAAACTGTTGCTAACTGTATAGAATTTTTTACCATTGGACTACTCCTTTAATAATTCTGCTTGCTTATGGAAGGTGTCCGTTAGTGTAGAGTTTTTTCTAATTCTTTTGAATTGACTGACGGGGATATTGGTTTTCCATTTTTTCAAATGTGCACTGTTAAAAGAAAGGGAGCTATTTGCGTCTACTTTTTTTAAATAGGTGGCAGTATGTATTTTGGAAGAATCATGCAAAATTTCAAGGTCCAGAAATTCTATTTTTTCGGTGGATTGTTGTGAGGTGAGGATGATCCCAAAGGGGTTATTGTTGATCGTCTCCACAAAACGGAGAGTATGCTCATGCGATCCTTTTGTATGTGACGACATGTTCTTTGAATTTACCTTTTAACTCCGAAATCAGCATCATGACAGGGATGCAATGGCAAAGCCGATCACATCCGGCAACTAAGTGACGTCAACACTACGTCCCATCTGCCGCAATTTTTCAAAATCTTGTGCATGTATATAAAGAACGCTTGTATGTCTTTGTTATGACCTGACGAAGCAAGGGACCCCTTGCGAAACACGTTGTCTAAATAAAGGAATTACTTTACCACATCTCGTTCCTGCAGAATCATTCCTAACCCCAGAGTTGGGATAGGAAACAGTAATCCTCCGAGCCGCACCTTTGAAGCATCACCGTTTTTAACTGCTGGACAAGCACCCTGCTGAGGTACTCTGGCATTGAAGCAACACTGATTGACAATCAATTTTACATGTTGTTTTGCAAATGGAACAGACAACAGGTGGAAACTATAGGCAATTAGCAAGACACCCCCAATAAAGGAGATGTTCTGCAGGTGGTGACCACAGACCACTTCTCAGTTCCTATGCTTTCTGACTGATGTTTTGGTCTCTTTTGAATGCTGGCGGTGCTTTCACTCTAGTGGTAGCATGAGACGGAGTCTACAACCCACACAAGTGGCCTGAGCCATCCAGGATGGCACAATAATTCGAGCTGTGGCAAGGTTTGCTGTGTCTGTCAGCATAGTGTCCAGAGCATGGAGGCGCTACCAGGAGACAGGCCAGTACATCAGGAGACGTGGAGGAGGCCGTAGGAGGGCAACAACCCAGCAGCAGGACCGCTACCTCCGCCTTTGTGCAAGGAGGAGCACTGCCAGAGCCCTGCAAAATGACCTACAGCAGGCCACAAATGTGCATGTGTCCACTCAAACAGTCAGACACAGACTCCATGAGGGTGGAATGAGGGCCCGATGTCCACAGGTGGGGGACGTTTGGCATTTGCCAGAGAACACCAAGATTGGCAAATTCGCCACTGGTGCCCTGTGCTCTTCACAGATGAAAGCAGGTTCACACTGAGAACATATGACAGATGTGACAAAGTCTGGAGACGCAGTGGAGAATGTTCTGCTGCCTTCAACATCCTCCAGCATGACCACTTTGGCAGTGGGTCAGTAATGGTGTGGGGTGGCATTTCTTTGGGGGGCCGCACAGCCCTCCATGTGCTTGCCAGAGGTAGCCTGACTGCCATTAGGTACGGAGATGAGATCCTCAGTCATTGTGCGACCATTTGCTGGTGCGGTTGGCCCTGGGTTCCCCCTAATGCAAGACAATGCTAGACCTCATGTGGCTGGAGTGTGTCATATGAAAGCATTGATGCTATGGACTGGCCCGCCCGTTCCCCAGACCTAAATCCGATTGAGCACATCTGGGACATCATGTCTCGATCCATCCACCAACACCACGTTGCACCACAGACTATCCAGGAGTTGGCGGATGCTTTAGTCCAGGTCTGGAAGGACATTCCTCAGGAGACCATCCGCCACCTCATCAGGAGCATGCCCCGGCGTTGTAGGGAGGTCATTCAGGCACATAGTTCAGCTTTCAGGTGCTCCGGTGGGCTGGAAAAGGTGGATACAGTCCTAGGAGAGAGTCTCCAGAGCACCTGAAAAGTTGAACTAGTTTATGCAGGCTAAAGTCAGCAACTACCGAGCCGAGAAGTTTGTGACGAATCAAATCACTGTAACTTCTCTCTCTTCTCCATTGGTAAGCTTCAAGAGTCCTCCTGGATATAGGAAAAATATTGTTTATGCTTTTAATGTGGGGAGTAGCTGCTATTCCTTTAAAGGGAACCAATCATCAGATTGTACCCTAAATAACGCTTTGCCAAGAGTTATATAGGGTAAAATCGTTATCCTCACCATCGCTGGGGGATGCTGCTGCCTGCGGGGATGGTGAGGATTATAGCTTCCTGGGCGGGGAGCTCCTCTCACCTACTTCCGTTGTTTGCCCGGCAGCAACGCCCTCTCCGCCTGATTGATTGTCCGTGTCATCGCTCTGCTCAGTCTGTTCAGTGAGCAGTAATGATGCGGCCCATGAATGAAGCGGAGGGGGAGTTGCTGTCGGCCAAACAACGGGAGTAGGTGAGAGGAGCTCCCCGCCCAGGGGACTGCTTACGGGCGCGTAAAATCGGATGCTTGGTTCCCTTCAAGACATCTCTCTTAAAGGACATCTGCAGCGCTCATACATATAAAAAAAAAAAAAAAGTTTACCTCATCTGATAGCTCTTTCAAAGACCTTTCCAACGATACCTCATTTGTCAAATTTGGCCCAGCCATTCTCTTGTAAGTGCCACCTGTAGCAGTAAGCAGCCATGTCATAAAGACTACATTTCCCATGACTCCCTGCGCCAGCTTCCTGTTAGCTGCTGCTCTCCCTCCTCCCCCCCTTCGCTCTCCAGATGTTGCAAAACTACTACTCCCAGCATTCCCTGGTTGGGAAACACTGGCATTCACACACATAACAGGGACTACAACTCCCAGCATGTGTCATTCAGGAGTCTCCCCCCCTCCCTCACACATAGAAATCATCCCCAGTATGATATTTATTCCCCTGCAGTCTGTCCTCCTCACACATCATTATGGAGGTGAAGGAGCTGTGCACGGACGTCCTCTCTCCCCTCCCTGTGTTTTCCCCGTGCAAACTTACAGCCTCCCCGAGGTAGATGAGGTCCTGGGGAGACAGAGCAGGGGGAGGGGATGGAGCTATGTGCGGGGGATGGAGCTGTGTACCGAGCTGTGTGCGGGGGATGGAGCTGTGTACCGAGCTGTGTGCGGGGGATGGAGCTGTGTACCGAGCTGTGTGCGGGGGATGGAGCTGTGTACCGAGCTGTATCCGTCCCCACTCTCCCCCTGCTTCTTGTGTAATGTAAGAGCGGGGGGTGTGACGTGAGATTTCCGAACCCAAGGGGCGTGGCTTATGTCCTGCAGACGTGCGGCCTCTTCCCTCGCTCCTCCCCGCTCTAGCTTCGGAAAACTTTGCAGGGGGAGTGAAGCAATCCCCTGGCGCATTATGGGCATTTGTGACGTAGCGTCGACCAAGATGGCGGCTCCATAGAGAATAATAGGTCGACGCTACGTGCGTTAGGGGACCAGGAGATTACTTCCGGTGGCGGCATAGCGGAGAAACAGGACCAGCTAATGGATCCCATTTAGAAACGTATATAGCTTGTGATATTATTACATTTGGGCCCTAATTTGCTAGCGCTGCAGTTGTCCTTTCTTTGGTAAGTGTTTTTCTTTCATCCTCACTGATTTAGAATGCGCCACTTTGTGGCTATGCTGTCCTCTAGTTATATAATTTTTTTTCCCCCTTTTTCCAAGTATATAAAATGTATACCTTAGCCGGAAACAAAAACGCAGCGTCCTACTTCAAGGTAACCACTAAAACCAGGTCTTGGGATCTTACATGTTTTCTTATAGGGCAAATGAAGGAATATCAGCGGATTTAATGAGAGGCGTTTACACAGATATGGGACAAGCACTACTGCGTGGATATAGAGAAAACTTGAGGGAGGTTAGTCTATGCTTTATGATGTGTTGTAATTTGTAATGTACTATTGTGTATTAAAAGGAAAATTATCAGCCAGTTCACCCACCCTAAACCTTATATGCTGGGTGATAGTGTGGGTGAACTGGAGTCCATAAAGGGTTCACTTTTTGTGTGCCCTGGCCACTTCGTTTCCCCCCGCTAAAGCGGTGTTGTCCGACTTCTCAGTGGTGCTTTGAAGGCGGTTCTCCCGCCATCCGTCACGCTTTGGGTCCCAGACGAAGGTGCCTAAGCCCACCCAGTTTGCATATTAATTTACTGCAACCCTACGTTCTTGTGGAGTCACACACCCCCTGAGCGGAGCGCTCTGTCTGTAGAGCGCATGCGCCTGGCGTTTTTCTACGCAGCTCTTAAGTCCTGATGATGAGCTGTGTAAAAACGTGAGGCGCATGCGCTGTACAGACAGTGCTGCGCTCAGGGGGCGTGTGACTCCAGGCACCACTGAGGAGACCGAAAACACAACTTTAGTGGGGGAGCACACAAAAAAGTGAACCCTTTATGGACTCCAGTTCACCCACACTATCAACCACTATATTGGGTTTAGTGTGGGTGAACTGGCTGACAGTTTTCCTTTAAAGGGAAATTGACATCCTGTTCACCCACACTAAACCCAATACAGTGACCCTCGACCCTCCCTCCCTCCCCCCCCCCCCCCCCCCCCCCGATCTACGATGGCCCCGACATACGATAATTTCAACATGCGATGGCCATCGCATGTTGAAGGCAGCATCAACATACGATGCTTTTGTATGTCGGGGCCATCGCATAAACGGCTATCCGGCAGCGCAGACTGCTTCAGCTGCCACGGGATAGCCGTTTACGATGCCCCGTGTGGTCCGCTGACGATCACTTACCTGTCCTCGGGGCTTCGGCCTGTCCTCTTTGGGATCCCCTGCAACGTCGGCGCTCTCCATCGACATCATCACGTCGCTGCGTACGCCATCCTGTCATCCAATAGGAGCGGCGTGCGTAACAATGTGATGGTGGCGACGGAGCGCTCGGATGCCGGGGAAGCAGAGGCCTTGCCGGAGCGTCGGGGACGCGGCGACAGCGATGGACGGCGACATCCCGGGCAGCGGTGACAGTCCGGAGCGGCAGGGACAGGTGAGTACAACTTCCTCTAACAGTGGTCTTCAACCTGCGGACCTCCAGATGTTGCAAAACTACAACTCCCAGCATGCCCGGACAGCCAACGGCTGTCCGGGCATGCTGGGTGTTGTAGTTTTGCAACATCTGGAGGTCTGCAGGTTGTAGACCACTGTCCTATACTTTACATTGCACGGATCCTTCAACATGCGATGGTTTCAACAAACGATGGTCCGTTTGGAACGGATTACCATCATATGTTGAGGGACCACTGTACACTGGGTTATAATGCGGGTGAACAGCTTTAAATTGAGGGGCCACTTACTTTAATTGGTTCTGTAGTTGCAAAGTTATGGCCCTTTGTTACCCTATTGCTAAAGCACTTCTGTGCTCCCCTGCCTCCTTAATGTGCCCCCGATACGAATAATCTAATTTCTCCACCCTCGGGTCACTAGGACGTGAGCGTTAAGAAATTAGAATAGTCATCACAAGGGCAGGCATTGCGCGGCCTATTGAGGAGGCAGGGAAGCTCGGCAAACTGGCTCCCTGCCTCCATTGTGCACAGAAGCGGCTGCAAATAACTGGTTGAGATCTGGTGTCCCTCTAATCACATTACAATAAAATATTTGACCCTACTGTTTTGTACTATCAATGTAAAAAAAATTAAATACAGACTTTAGTTTTGTTTTGTTTCTTTAGCGCTTTCAGTCCACTATCGTGGATGGAAATCATTTTGTACATTTGAATGAACCAGAGAAGATTGCCAAAATCATTGTGAATGAGCTCTATGAGCGGCCTTACGTTCACTCGCAGCTTTAACAATTGACGGAAAAACCTGGTGAAGCAGATTTTTTATGAACAATTATTATCCTTAAATCCGAACAAGATGTCACCCATACAAGACGTTCAGACTCAACCTTTGTGTTAAGCCACCATGGGTTAAATGTCATTTTCTTTGAAAGTCTTTTATGCCACTTTGATTAAACATACCCCATTGTCTGACATAGCAATAAAACTATTTATATTTACACCTTTTTTTTTGTAAAGCATGGATAACATGGTTGAAAGAAACTGCAGTAGATGGGACAGGATGTAGGTGAAGGATAAAAGGGGTTCTCCGGGGAAGTTAAGAAAAATAAAAATGCCCCAAAACCACCATAATACCTGTTCTGTGTCCCCTCTAGTTGTCCATGTGGTTTTGGCAGCTCTTGTGGCCCCTGTTGTCTCCTGAATATTTATCTTTGCTTGCAGCACAGACTACAACTCCCAGCAGTCAGTGCAGCTTTGTGTAATGGCTGCTAGAGATGAGCGAACTTACAGTAAATTCGATTCGTCACAAACTTCTCGGCTCGGCCGTTGATGACTTTTCCTGCATAAATCAGTTTAGCTTTCAGGTGCTCCCGTGGGATGGAAAAGGTGGATACATTCCTAGGAGACTCTTTCCTAGGACTGTATCCACCTTTTCCAGCCCACCGGAGCACCTGAAAGCTGAACTAATTTATGCAAGAAAAGTCATCAACTGCCGAGCCGAGAAGTTTGTGACGAATCGAATTTACTGTAAGTTCTCTCATCTCTAATGGCTGCCAGCCAATTGCTTTTGCTATATGTGTGCATGCTGTTTTGTAAACAGTCAGCAACACACACTGTACATGTCTTTTCCTTCAAACTATCCTCCCCCCCCCAGCAATAAATCATGATACGCTCTGAATGGCAGCAGGCAAAGAGCAGTGTCATGTGCTGAGGAGATGCTGGGCTGTTTCTCTCCAAGCAAGATCCTCTCAGAGGGAGGGGAGCCAGACAAGACAGAAATCACATGGGGGAAGATTTATCAAAACCTGTCCAGAGGAAAAGTTGCCCATAGCAACCAATCAGATCGCTTCTTTCATTTTTAACAAGGCCTCTGCAAAGTGAAAGTGATCTGATTGGTTGCTCTGGGTAACTGGGCAACTATTCCTCTGCACAGGTTTTGATAAATCTCCCCATGGTGTTTGTCTTCCAGGAGGGTGAGGGATAGGTCTCAAGGGGTTTGCAAGAGACAAGGTGGATCTGATAATGACGTCTTTCTCTCACTCCCTGCATTAAGTGACAGCTGGAAGAGGGAAACTGCTCTATAGCTAATGAATATTTAGATAGACCAGCGGTCTTCAAACTGTGGCCCTCCAGCTGTTTCAAAACTACAACTCCCAGCATGCCCGGCCAGCCGTTGGCTGTCCGGGCATGCTGGGAATTGTAGTTTTGCAACAGCTGGAGGGCCACAGTTTGAAGACCACTGAGAGACAAATAGGTTGGTGAGAGGGAAAGGATGGGCTATGGGTTTAGTTCCCCAGAGTACCCCATTAAGTCAAAACTTTTCTTTTGAACAATGGGGAAAATATTATCCTTATAAAAAGGTATGAGAAAATCTATGCTTTAAGGCAGTGATTAGAGATGAGCGAACTTACAGTAAATTCGATTAGTCACGAACTTCTCGACTCGGCGGTCGCTGACTTTTCCTGCATAAATTAGTTCAGCTTTCCGGTGCTCCCGTGGGCTGGAAAAGGTGGATACAGTCCTAGGAAAGAGTCTCCTAGGACTGTATCCACCTTTTCCAGCCCATCGGAGCACCTGAAAGCTGAACTCATTTATGCAGGAAAAGTCATCAACTGCCGAGCCGAGAAGTTCGTGACGAATCGAATTTACTGTAAATTCGCTCATCTCTAGCAGTGATCTCCAACCTGTGTCCCTCCAGCAGTTGAAAAACTACAACTCCCCGCATACCCCCATACCTGGAGCAGAAGCTTTGGTATTGGGTATCTTGTGTCCGGAGCCTCCGAGCATGGCCAGCACCGACTAATTCAGCGGCAATGTCTGCAGAGCAGCTTCTGCCAGAACATCAAGCACAGTCCATGTTCTGGTTGAATTTTCTGTCAGAAATTGTGTAGTGTGAATGGGTTGATGGAAACCCAATCACTTAACATGTTAAGATTAATGCCGAAATTCCTGAGCGGACATGGAAATTCTGCTTAAAACTTCAAATTCCGCCTGATGAATGAACAAGACCATTTTTCTGGTGGCGGAATATCCACTGCTGGCATGTCACTGGATGCACTGTGCAGCGGAATACATCATTGTATTTTTCCATGTAGAAAGCAATGTGAGGTTTTTTTTTTCCCTCCCCTACCCTCCGAGTCAATAAAAAAAAAAATTAAACTTACCCGTCATGGGGGTGGTCCGGGCCATCCATCCTTCCTGTAGTGTCCGGCGGCATTCCGGGTGGAGGGTGAACCGGTCCGGGCTGTCCTTCTCCAGGGGTCCTCTTCTCCACTCCGGGCAGGCTCTGGCCTAGTACGCTGCATAGACACAGCTACGCCGTGACGCCAGGTGTGTCGCTGCGTCTATGCAGCATTACTAGGCCGGAGCCTGCCCAGAGTGGAGAAGAGGACCCCTGGAGAAGGACAGCCCGGACCGGTTCACCCTCCACTCGGAATGCCGCCGGACACTACAGGAAGGATGGATGGATGGATGGCCCGGACCACCCTCCCAGGACAGTCCCTGCAGCAACTGGAAAGGTGAGTCAGGGTTCTGGGATGGACAGGGGTCTGTATAATATACTATACCTACAGTAGGCCCTCCAGCTGTTGCAAAACTACAACTCCCAGCATGCCCGGACAGCCATTGGCTGTCCGGGCATGCTGGGAGTTGTAGTTTTGCAACAGCTGGAGGCACCCCTAGGCACGGTGTCGGTGATAGGACTCAGGATCCCCGGATAGGCAGGGGGAGAGAAGCGGGTGGCGGCGGCGGCCTATGGCGCCGCAAAAGCCACTGCAGTGCATTGATTTAAAGCGCCCGCTTTAAATCAATGATCTGCAGCAGTGTCGCAGGGGGTTAAATAGCCGATAACTTATACCGATATTCCGGTATAAGTTATCGGCTATCGGCCCTAACCTCCACCGATTATCGGTATCGGCCCTAAAAAAAAACGATATCGGTCGATCCCTAGTTTAAATAACATTTCAAGTCCGCACTTTCTAATAATCATAATGCTTTAAATTTTCTACCTACAGACCCATATGTGTCACATCAATTATATTACACCCCCCCATATGACACGCCATTTTGTAACTTTTGGTGACTTCTACAAAGTGCACTTTACAGTAACAATGACATTATCTTTATTCTGTAGGGTCCATCCAATTATTACGATAACCAATTTATACAGGTTTTATTTAGTTTTACTACTTTTTAAAAATATAACTTTGTACGAAGATTAGCATGTGGATGTGTGAGAGTTCATTTTTGGCGCTGTGATCTGTAGTTTTTAATCAGTACCATTTTGTTTTGATGGTAATCTGACAGCGATCAAAAAGTCCCATCTACATGCTGCAGTTGCTATTGACAAAGGCATGTAGAAGGTTAAGTCTAATGCTGACAGGTGTTAGCTATGAGATAAAGCCTGCCCTATATGCTGCAAGTGCTGGCTGTATAATCAACCACTGCCATAACGCGCATTAGCAGTCATTTAAAAGTTAAAGTAGTAAGTACTCCACTGGAACACTTTTTTTTTTTTTTTTTTAAATCAACTGGTGCCAGAAAAAAAATACTTAACCCTTCCAGTACTTAGCTGCTGCATGCTCCACAGGAAGTTCTTTTCTTTTTGAATTTTCTTTCTGTCTGACCACAGTGCTCTGCTGACACCTCTGTCCATTTTAAGAACTGTCCAGTTCCTGACATGGACAGAGGTGTCAGCAGAGAGCACTGTGGTCAGACGGAAAGGAAATTCCACAGGAAGTTCCTTTCTTTTTGGTCATGCAGCAGCTGATAAGTACTGAAAGGATTAACCCCTTAAGGACCTTATATTTTCATCCACAGGTTAGTATGAGGGCTTGTTTTTTGAGCGACAAGTTGTCCTTTGTGATGACATCACTCATTTTACCATGAAATGTATGGCGCAACAAAAAAATACTATTTGTGGGGGGAAATTGATAAGAAAACTGCAATTTAGCAAATGTTGGAAGGTTTTGTTTTCATGCTGTACACTTTACAGTAATAGACATTTAATCGTATTGACCCACAGAATACAATGATACTGATAACATATTTTTCTATTATACCACATAAAAAAAAAAAAAAAAAAAAAAATCGCAAACTTTTTAACCAAATTAGTACGTTTAAAACCCCTCTATTTTGCTGACCTATAGTTTTTTCATTTTTCCGTATAAGCGGCGGTATGACGGCTAATTTTTTTTGCGCCGTCATCTAATTTTTTTTGATACCATATTTGCATATATAAAAAAAACTTAATAAATGTTATCAATTTTTTGGGGAATAAAATGTTATAAAAAAAAAAAAAACAGCAATTTTGGACCTTTTTTTCACGTTCACGCTGTTCACCGTTCGGGATAATTAAATTTATGCACGCAGCGATACCAAATAGGTTTATAAAAAAAAATGTTTTACACTTTTTGGGGGTAAAATGGGGAAAAAACTGACTATTTCAATTTTTATTGGGGGTTTTTCAAATTTTTTTTCCACTTTTTTTTACTGCACTTTAATAATTCCCATAGGGGACTATTCATATCATTCCTTTGATTGCCAATACTGTTCAGTGCTATGCATAGGACACAGCACTTATCAGTATTATCGGTCATCTTCTGCTCGATCTCAGACCACAGCAGGAGATGCCGGGAGACAGACCTCCTGAGGCAAGGGAGGGGACCTCCGTCCGCCATTATGGATATGGACGGCGTCGCTGCGGGCGATCTGATCATCCACATTAAGTGTCGCACTTCTGCAGATGCCATTATCTGTATTGATCACGGCATCTGAGGGGTTAATAGCGCACATCCGCACGATCGCGGATGTCCGCCATTACCGGTGGGTCCCTGGCTGCTATCAGCAGCCGGGACCTACCGCGCATGACCCGAACATCGCTCCGATGCTTTCAATTATGTATAGGACGTAAGTGTATGTCCTGATGCGTTAAGTACCATGTCACCAGGACGTACATTTACAACCTGGGTCGTTAAGGGGGGGTTAAGATTTTTTTTAAACAGAAGTAATTTACAAATCTGTTTCGGGCACCAGTTTTTTTTATTTCTTTTTTTTAAGTGTTTTCCAGTGGAGTACCCCTTTAATGCAGTTTTTCCATTTATGTACAAACACAACCGCCATCTTTCATGTTGCTTTTACCAGATAAACAAATACTGCAGTCATGGATTGATGAATAAAAGTAATATGTACATCTGCTATCAGTGTTTCCAGTCTGTATAATATAACAGGATACATTAAACCGCAGAGACAGGACTTTCAGTAAGGTCGGAACCTTCTCTGCGCTCTCATCAGTGCGATCTTCTGCTTATCCTCCTCAAACTTCTGCCGTAACTCAGCCAGGTCTGAAAGATACAGTAAACAGGACAGCTGCATGATTCCTCCATTTCATCCCACTTCATATTACAGAGTATTCACATTTATGAAATGTTGTGATCTGTCAAGTCACGTAAAACCTATTTATATGGAATTTTATGGAAACCTGTCTTCAGTTTCATGCTGCCCAAACCACAGGCAGTATGAAACGGCAGTGACTCTTCTCTTACAACAGTATAGTATGACGGGGGAGAAATACTTAGAACACTGGATGAAACAGTGTTCTAAGTCATTGGGGCGGATACTATTAACCCCTTAAGGACCAGGCCATTTTACACCTTAGGACCAGAGCGTTCTTTGCATATCTGACCACTGTCACTTTTTAATAACTCTGGAATGCTTTTAGTTATTCTGATTCCGAGAATGTTTTTTCGTGACATATTCTACTTTAACATAGTGGTAAAATTTTGTGGTATCCTTTCTTGGTGAAAAATCCCCAAATTTTATGAAAAATTTGAAAAATTTGCATTTTTCTAACTTTGAAGCTCTCTGCTAGAGATGAGCGAACTTACAGTAAATTTGAATCGTCACGAAATTCTCGGCTCGGTTGTTGATGACTTTTCCAGCATACATTAGTTCAGCCTTCAGGTGCTCCGGTGGGCTGGAAAAGGTGGATACAGTCCTAGGAAAGTCTCCTAGGACTGTATCCACCTTTTCCAACCCACAGGAGCACCTGAAAGCTGAACTAATTTATGCAGGAAAAGACATCAACTGCCGAGCCGAGAAGTTCGTGACGAATCGAGTTTACTGTAGGTTCGCTCATCTCTGCTTGTAAGGAAAATGGATATTCCAAATAAATGTTTTTTTTTGATTCACATATACAATATGTCTACTTTATGTTTGCATCATAAAGTTGACATGTTTTTACTTTTGGAAGACACCAGAGGGCTTCAAAGTTCAGCAGCAATTTTCCAATTTTTCACAAAATTTTCAAACACTATTTTTCAGGGACCAGTTCAGTTTTGAAGTGGATTTGAAGGGTCTTCATATTAGAAATACCCCATAAATTACCCCATTATACCTACACCCCCCAAAAGTATTCAAAATTACATTCAGTCAGCGTTTTAACCCTTTAGGTGTTTTACAGGAATAGCAGCAAAGTGAAGGAGAAAATTCACAATCTTCATTTTTTACACTCGCATGTTCTTGTAGACCCAATTTTTTTATTTTTACAAGGGGTAAAAGGAGAAAATATATACTTGCAGCCCAATTTCTCTCGAGTAAGCACATACCTCATATGTCTATGTAAAATTGTTCGGCGGGCACAGTAGAGGGCTCAGAAGCGAAGGAGCGACAAGGGGATTTTGGAGAGTACGTTTTTCTGAAATGGTTTTTGGGGGGCATGTTGCATTTAGGAAGCCCCTATGGTGCCAGAACAGCAAAAAAAAAAAAAAATATAAAAAAAAAACATGCCATACCATTTTGGAAACTAGACCCCTTGAGGAACGTAACAAGGAATTAAGTGAGCCTTAATACCCCACAGGGGTTTCACGACTTTTGCATATGTAAAAAAAAAAAAAATTTTTCACTAAAATGTGTGTTTTCCCCCAAATTTCACATTTTTGCAAGGGTTAATAGCAGAAAAGACCCCCCAAATTTGTAACCCCATCTCTTCTGAGTATGGGACGTCAAGTGCTCTGCTGGCGCACTACAATGCTCAGGAGGAGGAGCGCCATTGAGCTTTTGGGAAAAAAAATTTGGAATGGAAGTCAGGGGCCATGTGCGTTTACAAAGCCCCCCGTGGTGCCAGAACAGTGGACCCCCCACATGTGACCCTATTTTGGAAACTAAACCCCTCACATAATTTAATAAGGGGTGCAGTGAGTATTTACACCCCACTGGCGTTTGACAGATCTTTGGAACAGTGGGCTGTGCAAATGAAAAATTAAATTTACGATTATCTGTGACAGCCCATATCGCAAATGCATGCAGGGTCTGGGCCACCGCTGCAATTCAAATGGTAAATCAGTGTTTAGCAGCCGGGGGCACCCAGCTGTTGCAAAACTACAACTCCCAGCATTCCCGGACAGCCATGCTGGGGATTGTAGTTATGCAACAGCTGGGTGCATCCTGGCTGGGAAACCATATTAAAAAAAAAAAAAAAAAAAACCTGATGATCGCCTCGCCCCGGTCCCCGTAGGTCTGTCGCAGATCCTTTTCTCCATGTGATCCTGGTGTCTCTGTCCTCCCAAATACTAGGACCTTTCCCAGCCAATCAGTGGTCGCAGAGGTGTCATGTGTCAGGCCAGTGATTGGCAGAGCAGGAAGGTCCTGTAAGTCTCAGACACTGGCCTGCATGGAGGAGAACGGGATTTATGGCCGACCTATAGAACGTGATATTGGTGCAGCCCTACTTCCAGCTAGGTCATAACTACAAGATCTCCCCCTACTTTGTATAGGGAGAGTATTATCGAAATCATCAAGGAGGGGAGAAGTTGGTGGGCACCTACCTGCTGACTCTGAGGCCATTTCCAGCCAGTTTAAGGTTTAATCTAAAATGCCACAGCGGTTCAAACTAAACCAAAACCTCATTGTAAGAAAGGAGCCTGTCAAGGTTTCATGCTGCCCATGGTACAGGCAGCATGAGACTGAAGGCAGCTATTCCTGTCGAAATGACGGCCATCATGGCAGAACTGGCAGTCTTAATTAGAAGTCAATGAGGTCCATCAGGTGCTGCCAGTGTAACCGGTCAGTGATCAGTCACAGCTTTAATTCTGCAGGACTTTGGGTGCCATAGGCTTTGTATTCTTCAACTGCACTCAGTATATCCCTGTATGAACCCGGTTTGGAGATGCTTTTTGCAGTGTAGTGTTGCTGTGCCCACTCCAGCAGTTGAAAAACTACATCTCCCATCATGCGAGTTATGATTTCGCAACAGCTGAACACTGGCGTACTGTATAGTTTGGGTCGTACCTCTATGCCAGTACTGCACTCAGGCCCTGATTGGGCAGAGCAACTCATGACTTACAGTACAAGATGTTCATTACCTACCTGGTTTAGACTGTCATTTAACCTGTTGGGGACGAAGGGCGTATCCATACGCCCGTGAGAATTTCGGTCCCCGCCGCGCTCCGGGCGGGGATCGCGCCGGGGTGACTGCTGATATCGATCAGCAGGCACCCCGTGCAAATGCCCAGGGGGGTCATTAGACCCCCCCATGTCGGCGATCGGCGCAAATCGCAAGTGAATTCACACTTGCGATTTGCGCCGATTACGGGTCTATGGTGACCTGGTGACCCGGAATAGAAGGGGGATCGCGGGTGTCTAAGACACCCACGATCCCCCTAAAGCGATAGGAGTGAGGTGGCAGGGTTGCCACCCCTCCTATCTCTGCTATTGGTGGTCTAGACGCGACCACCAATAGCAGATCAGGGGCGGAGGGGTTTACTTTCGTTTTCCCCGTCCTGCCCTCCCACAATAGGCGGGGCAGAACGGGGAAAACGAAGAGGAGCGGGCGCCGACGTCCACTTACCCCTCCGGAGGCAGCGGAGCGACGGGGATCGGCGGCAGCGACGGAGATCTGCGGCGGCATGCGGCAGAAGAGGACGGCTCCCGGATGCGACGGAAGCCGGTGAGTATTTGCCTAGCAACATCTAGAGGGCTACAGTCTGAGACCACTATAGTGGTCTCTAGACTGTAGCCCTCCAGATGTTGCAAAACTACAACTCCCAGCATGCCCAGACAGCTGTTTGCTGTCTGGGCATGCTGGGAGTTGTAGTTTTGCAACATCTGGAGGTCCACAGTTTGGAGATCACTGTTCAGTGGTCTCTAAATTGTAGCACTCCAGATGTTGCAAAACTACAAATTCCAGCATGCCCACACAGAAAACAGCTGTCTCGGCATGCTGGGAGTTGTAGTTGCGTACCTCCAGCTGTTTCATAACTACATCTCCCAGCATGCCCTGTGATCAGACATGCTGGGAATTGTAATTTTGCAACAGCTGGAGGCACACTGGTTGGAAAATACTGAGTTAGGTAACAGAACCCAACTCAGTATTTTCCAACCAGTGTGCCTCCAGCTGTTTCAAAACTACAACTCCCAGCATGTACTGACAGACAGTGCATGCTGGGAGTTGTAGTTTTGAAACAGCTGGAGGTTTGCCTCCCCCCCCCCCCCCATGTGAACGTACAGGGTACATTCACACGGGCGGGTTTACAGCAAGTTTCCTGCTTCAAGTATGAGCTGCGGCAAATTTTTCGCCGCAGCGCAAATTCCAAGCGGGAAACTCACCGTAACCCGCCAGTGTGAATGTACCCTAAAAACACTACACTACACTAACACATAATAAAGAGTAAAACACTACATAAACACCCCCTTACACTGTCCCCCCCAATAAAAAGGAAAAACGTATTGTACAGCAGTGTTTCCAAAACGGAGCCTCCAGCTGTTGCAAAACAACAACTCCCAGCATTTCCGGACAGCCACTGACTGTCCAGGCATGCTGGGAGTTTAGCAACAGCTGGAGGCACCCTGTTTGGGAATCACTGGCGTAGAATACCCCTTTGTCCACCCCTATGTAATCCCTAATTTAGTCCTCAAATGCGCATGGCGCTCTCTCACTTCAGAGCCCTGTCGTATTTCAAGAAAACAGTTAAGGGTATGTCCGTACTCGGGAGAAATTACACTACAAATTTTGGGGGGCTTTTTCGGCTTTTACCCCTTATGAAAAGGAAAAGTTGGGTCTACACCAGCCTGTTAGTGTAAAAAAATTTTTTTTTTTTTTTTTTTTTTTTTTTTTTTTACACTAACATGCTGGTGTTGCCCTTTACTTTTTATTTTCACAAGAGGTAAAAGGAAAAAAAGACCCCCAAAATTTGTAACGCAATTTCTCCTGAGTACGGAAATACCCCATATGTGGGCGTAAAATGCTCTGGGGGTGCACAACAAGGCTCAGGAGTGAGAGCGCACTATGTACATTTGAGGCCTAAATTGGTGATTTGCACAGGGGTGGCTGATTTTACAGCGGTTCTGACATAAATGCAAAATAAATAACCACATGTGACCCCATTTTGGAAACTACACCCCTCGTGTAATGTAATAAGGGGTACAGTGAGCATTTATGCCCCACAGGGGTCTGAAAGATTTTTGGAACAGTGGTACGTGAAAATGAAAAATTTAATTTTTTTGTTTGCACAGCCCACTGTTCCAAAGATCTGTCAAACGCCAGTGGGGTGTAAATGCTCACTGTACCCCTTATTACATTCTGTGAGGGGTGTAGTTTCCAAAATGGGGTCACATGTGGGGGGGGGGGGGGGGCTTTGTAAATGCACATGGCCCCCGACTTCCATTCCAAACAAATTATCTCTCTAAAAGCTCAATGGCGCTCCTTCTCATCTGAGCGTTGTAGTTCGCTCGCAGTGCACTTTACGTCCAAACATGGGGTATTTCCATACTCAGAAGAAGTGGGGTTACAAATTTTGGGGGGGCATTTTCTCCTATTACCCTTTGTAAAAAAGTAAAATTTGGGGAAAAACCAGCATTTTAGTGGACAAATATTTTTTTTTCATTTACACATCCGACTTTAACAAAAAGTTGTCAAACACCTGTGGGGTGTTAAGGCTCACCATACCCCTTGTTGCGTTCCTTGAGGGGTGTCGTTTCCATAATAGTAAGCAATGTGGGGTTTTTTGCTGTTCTGGAACCATAGGTGCTTCCTAAATGGGACATGCCCCGCAAAAACCATTTCAGAAAAACTCACTCTCCTAAATCCCATTGTTGCTCCTTCGCTTCTGAGCCCTCTAGTGAACCTGCCGAACACTTGACATACACATATGAGGTATTTTCTTACTCGAGTGAAATTGGGTTACAAATTTTGAGAGGATTTTTTTCCTTTTACCCCTTGTAAAAATTCAAAAATTGGGTCTACAAAAACATGCCAGTGTAAAAAATGAAGATTTTGAATTTTCTCCTTCACTTTGCTGCTATTCCTGTGAAACACCTAAAGGGTTAAAACGCTGACTGAATGTCATTTTGAATACTTTGAGGGGTGCAGTTTTTATAATGGGGTCATTTATCGGGTATTTCTAAGATGAAGACCCTTCAAATCCACTTCAAACCTGAACTGGTCCCTGAAAAATTCCGATTTTGAAAATTTTGCGAAAAATTGGAAAATTGTTGCTGAACTTTGAAGCCCTCTGATGTCTTCCAAAAGTAAAAACTTGTCAATTTTATGATGCAAACATAAAGTAGACATATTGTATATGTGAATCAATATATAATTTATTTGGAATATCCATATTCCTTATAAGCAGAGAGCTTCAAAGTTAGAAAAATGCTAAATTTTCAAATTTTTTATGAAATTTTTTAATTTTTCACCAAGAAAGGATGCAAGTATCGACGAAAATTTACCACTAACATAAAGTAGAATATGTCACGAAAAAACAATCTCGGAATCAAATTTAGAAGTAAAAGCATTCCAGAGTTATTAATGCTTAAAGTGACAGTGGTCAGATGTGCAAAAAATGCTCCCGTCCTTAGGGTCATAATGGGCTCTGTCCCCAAGGGGTTAAAAAATAAATAATAATAGAAAAAAAAGTTAAAGGGTTACTCGGCTACCCAGCGTCCAGAACATTGAGTTCCTAACTAGAGATGAGCGAACTTACAGTAAATTTGATTCGTCACGAACTTCTCAGCTCGGCAGTTGATGACTTATCCTGCATAAATTAGTTCAGCTTTCAGGAGTTCCGGTGGGCTGGAAAAGATGGATACAGTCCTAGGAAAGAGTCTCCTAGGACTGTATCCACCTTTTCCAGCCCACGGGAGCACCTGAAAGCTGAACTCATTTATGCAGGATAAGTCATCAACTGCCGAGCCGAGAAGTTCGAGACGAATCGAATTTACTGTAAGTTCGCTCATCTCTATTCCTAACGCTGTGTGCGGCTTCCGTGTTCACACCCACCCCCTTGTGACATTACACAGTCATGTCACGCCCCCTTCCCATAGACCTTCATTGAGGGGGGTCAGGCGTGAACACGGAAGCCCGCACACAGCGTTCGGAACTCAATGTTGCGGACGCTGGGGAGCGGAGTAAACCTTTAAATAAAAGAGCATAGGAAAAATTTGGCACTTACGTTCTTTCTTTTTATTCCGATGCTGCCAAGCGTAGAAGTTTAGAAGCTCTTTCTGGGCTCTCTTTCTCTTTTCCTTCTGTGTCAGCCGAAGATTGATGGCTTCTGTCCTGGCTGTGCCTGGGCGGCGACCCTTTCTTGTGACGGTTATCCAGCCCTCCTCATCGGGTACCCCTTCTTCTTCCTTGGCTTTGTCCTCTTTCTATTGAAATATACACTTTATATTAGCCATCTCCATACATGATGCCAGCCCATCATTATATCGTGTATTAGTAAACAGTAAGGGGGGTTATCCAGCCTCAGGATAGGCCAGTGATTCCCAATCAAGGTGCCTCCAGCTGTTGCAAAACTACAACTCCTAGCATGCCCGGACAGCCGTTGGCTGTCCGGGCATGCTGGGAGTTGTAGTTTTGCAACAGCTGGAGGCACTCTGCTTGGGAAACACTGAGATAGGCCCTCACCAGTCAGCTGTTGGAAGGGGCAGCAGCCTTTGTTTCTGCTATGAATAAGCATGACCATGCAAGGAAACAAGTGCAGGGAGCAGTGATGGAACGTGTGCGCTGACACCCATCATAGCCAGACAGTCATTTTACCAGCAGTTTGTTCGACATTTCTTCTGGGGAATAGGACCAGACAGGCTAGCGTTTACTCCCCATGCACATCAGTGGGCCTTAGGCATCCACAGCCCCCTCTTGTTTGTTACTAACTACAGTGGTCCCTCAAGTTACAATATTAATTGGTTCCAGGACGACCATTGTATGTTGAAACCATTGTATGTTGAGACCATAACTCTATGGAAACCTGGTAATTGGTTCTGAAGCCCCAAAATGTCATCTAAAAATAGGAAAAAGTCAGGATTAAAGAACAATAAGTAGATAACTAATATAGATAAAGCAAATCCTTAGATATAAAAGTAAGAAAGATCTGCTGGGAGCTGTAATCACTGTCTATGTAGAGGACAGGAGCTTCTTCAGGGTCCTGTACAGTACACAGTGTCCTAAAAAAGTAACATGGAGCCGCCCTCACCTGGTGTCCAAAGGAGCAGCTAACCCTGGTACAGGTAAAGAGTAGTACAGAACATGTAATACCTTCCTGTACTGTAGGGGGCGCTACCAGACAGGAATTCAGTGCATGCACTTCAGTAATACAGGGGTTTTACCAGTAAATGCCCATTCTGATTGGTCAGATCTTCCAGCCAATGACACGTTTCACAGATCTGGACTGTCCGTACATTGTATGTTGAGTCTGGTTTCAAGTTACAATGGTCCAGAAAAGACCACTGTATGTTGAAACAATTGTATGTTGGGGGATCACTGTACTGTATACTGGAAACACAAGATCTGCCATTACAGAGATGTTGTGACCCAGTCACCACAATTTGGCCCTTGAATGTTCTGCTTGCCTCCAATACAAGGTAAAGAACTGGATGCTGTCCTGGGGGAGGTTAATGTTAGAGATGAGCGAACTTACAGTAAATTCGATTTGTCACGAACTTCTCGGCTCGGCAGTTGATGACTTATCCTGCATAAATGAGTTCAGCTTTCAGGTGCTCCGGTGGGCTGGAAAAGGTGGATACATTCCTAGGAAAGAGTCTCCTAGGACTGTATCCACCTTTTCCAGCCCACCGGAGCACCTGAAAGCTGAACTCATTTATGCAGGAAAAGTCATCAACTGCCGAGCCGAGAAGTTAGTGACGAATCGAATTTACTGTAAGTTCGCTCATCTCTAGTTAATGTAATGACATCAAAGTTACTCATTCCCCCGTTTTAATGTAATGAATGATAGGTTTATATAGTGGATTTTAACATTAGGAACACTATCTCAGGAGAGGAGTAGTCAGCTGACTAGGATTTGTGTATGGTTGTCTTAAGATGAAGCACGCGGCAGGATATAGTAATCAGAAAACAGGAGACAAAAGAAGATTTAAGAAACTGGGGGAGGGGGGAGAGAAGAAAAAATAAAAAATAAATGTCCTTATTCCCCTACTAACCAATCACAGCACAGATTTAGAAGGACTTTGATGGTCTATCCACAGCTGGGTGCCGGTGTTGTAAAGAAAACCGTGCCTCGTAGTCAATGTGACCAATCGTAGGGGGCGGGTGTGCGCATCCCAGCCAGTCACAGTGGCTTTGCCAAGTCGGCATTTGGAGCAGTTGCTCTGGTCACATTTGGCTATGAGGCACTGTTGTCTTCACTACACTGGCATTTCTGCTTATCAGTGCTCCACATTATACAGTGAATGGGGCCAGAAGTTGTATAGTGGTAGTGCCAGGTAACTGCAGCTCAGTTCCCACTGAAGTACAAAATGGCTGAGCTGCAGTTACCTGGCACTACCACTATTTCAGCCATGTTCACTAAATAGTGTAGGGTGCCAAATGGCTGATGGCTGAGATGTCTGGTGTTGGCATCCACCCGATTAGCGAGTAATGCCCTGTTCTGTGGATAGGCCATCAACTAAAAATTTTCAAAACATATCTTTAAAAAGGGGTACTCTGGGGAAGATAACATCCTGTGGAGATGGGAGATAAGCAGACATCACCATAACATGAAGAGCACTAAAAGAAATGATGAAGAAAGCTGCACTGTGATTGGATGCTATGGACCCCAAACTAGAATGGGTACCTAAAACCCTCATCACCCCAAATTCTTTTACCTTTGCCTGTTTAGCATCATATTCCTGCATATACTGATCAATTTCAGCTTGGAGAGCAGCAACGTCCGTAAAAGAATTCTCATAATCCTCTATCCACTCTGAATTGGGTAAAACAAAGTTTCAGTGTTAGAGAATAAATACATTTTAAGAATAAACCCCAAATCCCTGTAATAATGTTAAAGGCCAAGTCCCAGGTGGTTTTTATCTACCCGTCGGCCTTAAAGGGGTACTCCAGTGGAAAACAATTTTTTTTTTTTAAAGTCAACTGGTGCCAGAAAAAGTAAAAAAGAAAAATGTGCAAATTACTTCTATTTAAAAAATCTTAATCCTTCCAGTATTTAGCTGCTGTATGCTCCAGAAGAAGTTGTGTAGTTCTTTCCAGTTTTTTTTTTAAAGAAATCAGCTCTGTTTTTCTAAAAATTGTTTCCCACCAGAGGACCAGTCTAACTGATAAATCTCTTCCAGAGACCGCGCCAAATGACTTGTATGACTTGTAGCTCAGGCAACAGAAAGGAAATATAGGTAATTATTTTTTTTTTTTTTAAAGAAGTGATGCAGGAATAGAGAGAGCTCATTTACTCTTCAAGACAGCACCCCACCTGTCCCCAGGTTGTGTGTGGTATTACAACTTGGCTCCGTTTTAATAGAGCTGCAATAACACATACAACCTGAGGACAGGTGTAGTGCTGTCTTTTTTTTTTTAAGAAATCTGCCATTTTTCTAAACCTGGATAACCCAGTTAAAGGGGTACTCCGGTGGAAAAGCAATTTTTTCTTTTTTAAATCAACTGGTGCCAGAAAGTTAAACATATTTGTTAATTACTTCTATTAAAAAATCTTAATCCTTCCAGTACTTATTAGCTGCTGAATGCTACAGAGGAAATTCCTTTCTTTTTGGAACACTGATGACATCACGACCACAGTGCTCTCTGCTGACATCTCTGTCCATTTTAGCAACCATGCATAGCAGATGTATGCTAAGGGCAGCATGGTGGCTTAGTGGTTAGCACTGCTGCCTTGCAATGCTGGGGCCTTGGGTTCAAATCCCACTAAGGACAACAATAAATAAAGACTTATTATAATAAGTCAGCAGAGAGCAGTGTTCTCGTGTCATCAGAGAGCATTCCAAAAAGAAAATAATTTCCTCTGTAGCATTCAGCAGCTAATAAATACAGGAAGGATTAAGATTTTTTATAGAAGTAATTTACAAATATGTTTAACTTTCTGGCACCAGTTGATTTAAAAAGAGAGAAAAAAAAAAGTGTTTTTCCACCGGAGTACCCCTTTAAGGATAGGCCAAGAACCCTCGCTGATCACTGCAGCCTTTCTGCTTCCTACCAGGCACACTGCCGTACGCTGGGTAGTGCAGCATTTTCCCAAACAAAGTGCCTCCAGCTGTTGCAAAACTACAACTCTCAGCATGCCCGGACAGCCAAAGGCTGTCAGGGCATGCTGAGATTTGTAGTTTTGCAACAGCTGGAGGCACCCTGTTTGGAAAACACTGGGTTAGGGGCTGTACCTGGTATTACAGATGGCAAATTCAATTCAATGGGATGAAGAATACCAGGATCAGCTGCTCATGAATGAAGCGGATCCATATATAAAGCCTTCGGGTACGTTCACACGCGCTGATTTTTTAGCGGGTTTTCCGCTGCATATTTGAAAGTGGGCGGGCTCTTCTCAGCTTTCCGCCACAGATTTTCTGCGGCGGAATGTACACTGAGGAAAATCCGCCGCAGGCTCCATTGAAGTCAGTAGGGACTGTGGTGGATTTTCTGCAGTGTACATTCTGCCGCAGAAAATCTGCTGCGGACAGCCGAGAAGAGCCCGCCCACTTTCAAATACGCAGCAGAAAACCCGCTAAAAAATCCGGGCGTGTGAACCTACCCTTAGAACCACCAATAAAATTTCAGATTAACTCACTGTGTATTCCGGCTTTTACAAAATCATCTCTTGTTGATACGACCAGTGACGTCGGGACTTTCTCGAGCCTGAATTTTTTTACCGCAGTTGCTTTTTTGAACACAACATAAGCCACTTTGAAGCCCTGTAATACACAACAGGTTATTATTGTTAGTAACAAAAAAAAAAAAACAATATGAACAATAGTTAAATAAAGCTGGATTTCTTCATCCTTTAACAGAGAAACCGAAATTAAAGGGGTTTTCCAGTGGTCGACCACGGTTTTAGGTCCGGTTGTAAAAGCGCATACGGGGCAAAAATGAGCCGACCGGACATTTCACTCCAGGAGCGCATAGAAAGGCATACGGGAGCGCGAGGTTTTAGCTCTCCCCTGCCGTATGCGCTCCCGTATTGGGGGAAATGTAATGGGAACCCAGCCTAACACTGAGCAGGCAAATGTATGCTGGGTGGTCAGGTAGAGGAGGCAAACATCTGATGCCTGGACATAAAAACATGTAAGTAGAAAGTTACTTTTTTGGGGGGGGGGGGGGGGGGGGGGGGTTTCCCTTAGATGTTGGGGTCAATAGCAAGTGGTGGCTCCTTCTGCAACACCCATATGACACAATCTTGGGGTGTAAAAAGGCTATCAAAGGTCCCTGTGCCCGCTATGGGTATTTTCCTACTAGGGCACCTGGTAGTAAGTCACTGTGGGAAAACCCAATCATAACACTATAAATGGCATGTACAGTCATGGCCGTAAATGTATTTCTCTCAGAAAAGGATTGCAGTAACACATGTTTTGCTATACACATGTTTATTCCCTTTGTGTGTATTGGAACTAAACCAAAAAAGGGAGGGAAAAAAAGCAAATTGGACATAATGTCACCAAACTCCAAAAATGGTCTGGACAAAATATTGGCGCCCTTTAAAAATTGTGGAAAAATGTGATTGTTTCAAGCATGTGATGCTCCTTTAAACTCACCTGGGGCAAGTAACAGGTGTGGGCAATATAAAAATCACACCTGAAAGCAGATTAAAAAAAGGAGAGAAGTCCATGTAGTCTTTGCATTGTGTGTGTGTGTGTGTGTGTGTGTGCCACACTAAGCATGGACAGCAGAAAGAGGAGAAGAGAACTGTCCGAGTTCAACAATCAACAATCTCTAGATTATAAGTCCTTCTCCAGAGATCTAGATTTGCCTTTGTCCACAGTGCGCAACATTAACAAGAAGTTTGCAACCCATGGCACTGTAGCTGATCTCCCTGGGCGTGGACAGAAGAGAAAAATTGATGAAAAGGTGTCAACACAGGATAGTCCAGATGGTGGATAAGCAGCCCCAAACAAGTTCCAAAGATATTCAAGCTGTCCTGCAGGCTCAGGGAGCATCAGTGTCAGCACGAACTATCCGTCAACATTTAAATGAAATGAAACTCTATGGCAGGAGACCCAGGAGGACCCCACTGCTGACACAGAGACATAAAAAAGCAAGACTACATTTAGCCAAAATGAACTTGAGTAAGCCAAAATCCTTGGGAAAATGTCTTGTAGACAGATGAGACCAAGATAGAGCTTTTTGGTAAAGCACATGATTCTACTGTTTACCAAAAATGGAATGAGGCTTACAAAGAAAAGAACACAGTACCTACAGTGAAATATGGTGGAGGTTCAATGATGTTTTGGGGTTGTTTTGCTGCCTCTGGCACTGGGTGCCTTGAATGTGTACAAGGCATCATGAAATCTGATATTACTAACGGATATTGGGTCGCACTGTACAGCCCAGTGTCAGAAAGCTGGGTTTGCGTCCAAGATCTTGGGTCTTCCAGCAGGACAATGACCCCAGACATACGTCAAAAAGCACCCAGAAATGGATGGCAACAAAGTGCTGGAAAGTTCTGAAGTTCAGCAATGAGTCCAGATCTAAATCCCATTGAACACCTGTGGAGAAATCGTAAAATTGCTGTTGGGAAAAGGCGCCTTCCAATAAGAGAGACCTGGAGCAGTTTGCAAAGGAAGAGTGGTCCAACATTCCGGCTGAGAGGTGTAAGAAGCTTATTGATGGTTGTGCAACCAAATATTAAGTTAAGGGTGCCAATAATTTTGTCCAGGACATTTTTGGAGTTTCGTGTGACTTTATGTCCAATTTGCTTTTTGTCCTCTTTTTTGGTTTAGTTCCAATACACACAAAGGGAATAAACATGGCTATAGCAAAACGTGTTGCTGCAATCCTTTTCTGTGAGAAATAATTTTCTTGAAAAATTTCAGGGGTGCCAACATTTACGGCCATGACTGTAGGTTTGCAGGAAGGGCTACATGAGTGTTCTGGGCATAGTGCATCCTTTATAAGTACTCACACGTGTTACTCACAGGGCCTCTCAGTCTTAGCACAAGGGGTTCTTATTGTAGAGCCGTATTACAAATACTTATACAGTGGTCTCAAGTTACACTAATAACTGGTTCCCGGACGACCATTGTATGTTCAACCCATTGGATTTTGAGCCGCTAATGTAATGAAAACCTGGTAATTGGTTCTGAAGACCCAAAATGTCATCCAAAAACAGGAAAAAGTGAGGAAGAAAAATAAGTAGATAACTAATACAGATAAAGCAAATCCTTACATATAAAAGTAATAAAGATCTGCTGGGAGCTGTAATCACTGTCTATGTAGAGGACAGGAGCTTCTTCAGGGTCCTGTACAGTACACAGTGTCCTAAAAAAGTAACATGGAGCCGCCCCCACCTGGTGTCCAAAGGAGCAGCTAACCCTGGCACAGGTAAGAGTACAGAACATGTAATACCTCCCTGTACTGTAGGGGGCGCTACCAAACACCAGTCAGTGCATACGCTTCAGTAATACAGGTAAAGAGTACAGAACATGTAATATCTCCCTGTACTGTAGGGGGCACTACCAAACACCAGTCAGCGCATACGCTTCAGTAATACAGGTAAAGAGTACAGAACATGTAATATCTCCCTGTACTGTAGGGGGCGCTACCAGACAGGAATTTAGTGCATACACTTCAGTAATACAGGGGCTTTACCAGTAAATTGCCCATTCTGATTGGTCGGTTCTTCCGGCCATTGATCCGTTTCACAGATCTGGACTGTCTGTACATTGTATGTTGAGTCTGGTTTAGGTTACAATGGTCCAGAAAAGACCATTGTATGTTGTAAATATTGTAACCTGAGACTATTAGAAGTTATAGAGGGATCACTGTATTTAACTTTTTTTTGGTCAATGATTAGTTTCACTTTATCGCAACGTCACCTATAAGAAACAACAACAACTTTTGGCTATGACTTATGAGTTTTTATGTCTTTTTGTAGGACTGCACACCTTTTTAACACTGTGAGGGGAGATTTATTAAAAGCTGTGCAGAAAGAGTAGACCAGTTGCCCATAGCAACCAGTCAGATCACTCATTTTTAAATGGGCCTAATTGGTTGCTATGGGCAACTTTTTCTCTGCACAAGTTGTAATAAATCTCCCCCTGTGCGTGTACTACTGTTGGCTTATCTTTATATATGTCATTGGATGGCAGCTATTTGTAATTTTTTTTTCTGTTGGAAAAAACTAATAAAAAAAATAAAAAAGCCCACATTCAACTGCATCTAAAATGTCTTCCTCCCAGGAAACCGGGATGAAGAAAACAATTCTGCAGAACCCATACAGACTTAAAGGGGTACACTGCTGCTCAACGTTTGGAACTAAACTGTTCCGAACACTGGAGGCGGGAGCTTGTGACGTCATAGCCCCGCCCCCTCAATGCAAGTCTATGGGAGGGGGCGTCACGCCCCCTCCCATAGACTTGCATTGAGGGGGCAGGGTGTGACATCATGAGGGGGGCGGGGCTATGACATCACGAGCTCTCGGCGCCAGCGTTCGGAACAGTTTGTTGCTGAGCAGCGGAGTACTCCCTTTAAGTAACTACATCAACCCCCATCCATATTATTAGCCTCACCTTAGCGGCTTTCTGGGTGAAGAATGAATGCCCCTGCACCTTTTTTTTCATAGAAGGACCTGGTTTGTCAAGCAGTTCCACAGATTCAACATGGCCCCAGGACTTGAAGATCTCCGATAAACCATTCTAGAGAAAAATATATTGTAATGAGAAAGATCGCTAGCCAACCGTAAGGTCTTCGTATCTATATAGTGTTGTCCAACCTGTTCATTGCTAAAAGTCAGGATAAATCAAATAGCCTATTAAAAACAAAAAAATAGGTTTTCCTCACATACACAAGACTATAATTCAGTGTTTTGCAGTGTGCCTCTAGCTGTTTCAAAATTAAACACTACAACTCCCAGCAGGCCTGGACAGCTTAAGGCTTTTTTTTTTTTTTTGGTGTGGGGGGGGGGGGGGGGGGGGGGGGGAAGATACCGTTACATCTCTCTTTTTTATTCTTAAAGGGGTACTCCGGTGTAAACCTTTTTTCGTTAAAATCAACTGTTGGCAGAAAGTTAAACATATTTGTAAATTACCTCTATTAAGAAATCTTAATCCTTCCAGTACTTATTAGCTGCTGAATGCTACAGAGAAATTTATTTTCTTTTTGGAACACTGACGACATCACGAGCACAGTGCTCTCTGCTGACATCTGTCCATTTTAGCAACCGTGCATAGCAGATGTATGCTAAGGGCAGCATGGTGGCTCAGTGGTTAGCACTACTGCCTTGCAGTGCTGGGGACTTGGGTTCAAATCCCACTAAGGACAACAATAAATAAAGCGTTATTATAAAAACATCAGCAGAGAGAACTGTGCTTGTGATGTCATCAGAGAGCATTCCAAAAAGAAAAGAATTTCCTCTGTAGTATTCAGCAGCTAATGAGTATAGGAAGGCTTAAGATTTTTTAATAGAAGTCATTTACAAATATGTTTAACTTTCTGCCACCAGTTGATTTAAAAGAAAAAAAGGTTTTCACCAGAGTACCATTTAAAAAAAAAAAAAAAATAACTTTCCACAGGATGCAAAAGACCCTTCAGCTTTCCATGTAGCTGAGGTTTAAATGTGCGACAATTCCCTGATAATCTTCAGACTGGTTATTTAGTCATCTCTACTCAATAATCATTCTGCTGCTACTGTTAGGCTATGGTCACATGGTAGAATGTCCGTGTGATAACGTTTACTGACAGCGGAGCGCCTGCAGAGCATGCGCCGTCTCATTGGCCAGCATGCTTTTTGTGTGGACTGCGCAAATGATTAGACATGACTATTCTTTCTGTGGACACTGGAATCGGAATTTCCACACCAGTAACATCCGGTGCGGAAATTCTGCCATGTGAACCGTGCAGCAGAATCCTACTGAAATCAATGGGACTCTGCTGCTGCGGAATGTCCATGCAGAAATGTCATCATGTGAACACAGCCTAATGGAGAGGAGCTCTCCATACACTGACATCCTGGCGATCCCGTGGTGGGCTTGTGTTTATACTCGGCAGCCAATCAGAGGAGGCGGTGCTAAAGGTGGAGGGATGGAGCAGCAGCAGGGGGTTTGACACTGTATATAAATTGTAGTCACAGATCACAGCTCTATATACTAATGGACTAGAGAAAAAAAAAAAATTAAACCAAAAAACCATTAAGGAAATAACATAACATCCTTTCCACTGACTTGCATATTATTTTTTGAACTTCCAACTTGACAAGCACTTTAGTAAAGGGAGTCTGCAATTATGTTGCCTGCCCGTTGCAGCATCAAACCCAGACCGGCTCCCTCATGATTAACAAGAGTTACTCTGAAATGCTGCGTTTCAGAAAAAAACTAAATAAAAACACTGTTCTAAGCCGACCCATTGCACAATTGTAGTGTCCAGAAGGTGGTCTTGCCCTTATCTAGCTTGGTTGACAGGTTTCTCCTTACACACAAAGGGGCAAGAGACTCATCAACCCGATCCAGGCAGGGGGTAAACTGGGGAGACCGCCATGAATACCACGCTCAGTACAAAAGGGATTGAGTAGAACTTCATTGTCAGTGATAAGCTGGTTCACCCGCACCAAACCCAATACACCGGGTTATAATGCGAGCGAACTGGATTAAAAGGAGATATAACCCAATGCGATTGGTGCCGCCGTTCAGAAGACAAGACAAGTAGGAGCTTGTCCTAATGAATATACAATAGTCAAAAAAATAAATAAATAAAGGGAACACTAAAATAACACATCCTAGATCTGAATGAATGAACTAATTGTATGAAATACTTTTGTCTTTACATAGTTGAATGTGCTGACAACAAAATCACACAAAAATTATCAATGGAAATCAAATTTATCAACCCATGGAGGTCTGGATATGGAGTCACACTCAAAATCAAAGTAGAAAACCACACTACAGGCTGATCCAACTTTATGCAATGTCCTTAAAACAAGTCAAAATGAGGCTCAGTAGTGTGTGTGGCCTCCACGTGCCCGTATGACCTCCCTACAATGCCTGGGCATGCTCCTGATGAGGTGGTGGATGGTCTCCTGAGGGATGTCCTCCCAGACCTGGCCTAAAGCATCCGCCAACTCCTGGACAGTCTGTGGAGCAATGTGGTGTTGGTGGATGGAGTGAGACATGATGTCCCAGATGTGCTCAATCGGATTCAGGTCTGGGGAATGGGCGGGCCAGTCCATAGCATCAATGCCTTCCTCTTGCAGGAACTGCTGACACTCTCCAGCCACATGAGGTCTAGCATTGTCTTGCATTAGGAGGAACCCAGGGCCAACCGCTCCAGCATATGGTCTCACAAGGGGTCTGAGGATCTCATCTCGGTACCTAATGGCAGTCAGGCTACCTCTGGCAAGCACATGGAGGGCTGTGCGGCCCCCCCCAAAGAAATGCCACCCCACACCATTACTGACCCACCGCCAAACCGGTCATGCTGGAGGATGTTGCAGGCAGCAGAACGTTCTCCACGGCATCTCCAGACTGTCACATGTGCTCAGTGTGAACCTGCTTTCATCCGTGAAGAGCACAGGGCGCCAGTGGCGAATTTGCCAATCTTAGTGTTCTCTGACAAATGCCAAACATCCTGCACGGTTTTGGGCTGTAAGCACAACCCCCACCTTTGGACGTCAGGCCCTCATACCACCCTCATGAAGTCTGTCTCTGACCGTTGGGGTGGACATATGAACATTTGTGGCCTGCTGGAGGTCATTTTGCAGGGCTCTGGCAGTGCTCTTCCTGCTCCTCCTTGCACAAAGGTGGAGGTAGCGGTCCTGCTGCTGGGTTGTTGCCCTCCTACGGCCTCCTCCACGTCTCCTGATGTACTGGTCTGTCTCCTGGTAGCGCCTTCATGCTATGGACATTACCCTGACAGACACAGCAAACCTTCTTGCCACAGCTCACATTTATGTGACATCCTGGATGAGCTGCACTACCTGAGCCACTTGTGTGGGCTGTAGACTCCGTCTCATGCTACCACTAGAGTGAAAGCACCGCCAGCATTCAAAAGTGACCAAAACATCAGCCAGGAAGCATAGGAACTGAGAAGTGGTCTGTGGCCATCACCTGCAGAACCACTCCTTTATTAGGGGTTGTCTTGCTAATTGCGTATAATTTCCACCTGTTGTCTGTTCCATTTGCACAACATCACGTGAAATTGATTGTCAATCAGTGTTCTTCCTGAGTGGACAGTGTGATTTCACAGAAGTGTCATTGACTTGGAGATACATTGTGGTGTTTAAGTGTTCCCTTTATTTTTTTGAGCCGTGTAGCAAACTACTGAGTGTGTGCACATAATGAAGAAGACTAAGGGTCTGGAGCTCAGTGTCCTCAAAATTCACAAAGATATCAGAAAAAAATTGCTGCACAGAACAATGTAAGTGACCATTGTCCTAATCAGCATCTTATTTAATACACTGTCCTCAGATAGGGCAACAAAACATTAATCTCTTTAAAACATTGCCATCATAAAAGAAAGAAAAATAATAAATTGGCATCATAACTTTTGATCGGTCGAGGTCTCAGTGCCAAGACCCCCCATTATCTTTAGATATAGAGGGGAGAAGTATATACCTATGCGCTTCACCCCCTGACTCGGCGCTCTCTCTGACATTATAAGTCTATGGATTCCATCTTCTGCACTGAGCCGGGAGTGAAGTGCGCTGGTATATCTAGAGATCAGTGCATGACAGGTCTTTTAACCCCTTAAGGACTAGGCCATTTTATACCTTAAGGACCGGAGCGTTTTTTGCAATTCTGACCACTGTCACTTTAAACATTAATAACTCTGGAATGCTTTTAGTTATCATTCTGATTCCGAGATTGTTTTTTCGTGACATATTCTACTTTAACATAGTGGTAAAATTTTATGGTAACTTGCATAATTTCTTGGTGAAAAATCCCAAAATTTGACGAAAAAATTGAAAATTTTGCATTTTTCTAACTTTGAAGCTCTCTGCTTGTAAGGAAAATGGATATTCAAAATAAATTTATTTTTTATTCACATATACAATATGTCTACTTTATGATTGCATCATAAAATTGACGAGTTTTTACTTTTGGAAGACACCAGAGGGCTTCAAAGTTCAGCAGCAATTTTCCAAATTTTCACAAAATTTTCAAACTCAATATTTTTCAGGGACCAATTCAGTTTTGAAGTGGATTTGAAGGGTCTTCATATTAGAAATACACCATAAATGACCCCATTATAAAAACTGCACCCCCCAAAGTATTCAAAATGACATTCAGTAAGTGTGTTAACCCTTTAGGTGTTTCACAGGAATAGCAGCAAAGTGAAGGAGAAAATTCAAAATCTTCATTTTTTACACTCGCATGTTCTTGTAGACCCAATTTTTTTATGTTTGCAAGGGGTAAAAGGAGAAAATTTTTACTTGTGTTTGTAGCCCAATTCCTCTCGAGTAAGCACATACCTCATATGTCTATGTTAATTGTTCGGCGGGCGCAGTAGAAGGCTCAGAAGCGAAGGAGCGACAAGGGGATTTTGGAGAGTATATTTTTCTGAAATGGTTTTTGGGGGGCATGTTGCATTTAGGAAGCCCCTATGGTGCCAGAACAGCTAAAACCGCCCACATGCCATACCATTTTGGAAACTAGACCCCTTGAGGAACGTAACAAGGAATTAAGTGAGCCTTAATACCCCACAGGGGTTTCACAACTTTTGCAAATGTAAAAAAAAAAAAAAAAAAAAATATCTAAAATGCTTGGTTTCCCAAAAATTTGACATTTTTACAAAGGGTTAAATCCAAAAATACCCCCCAAAATTTGAAGCCCAATTTCTCCCGATTCAGAAAACACCCCATATGGGGGTGAAAAGTGCTCTGCTGGCGCACTACAGGTCCCAGAAGAGAAGGAGTCACATTTGGCTTTTTTGAAGCAAATTTTGCTCTGGGGGCATGCCTCATTTAGGAAGCCCCTATGGTGCCAGGACAGCAAAAAAAAAAACACATGGCATACCATTTTGGAAACTAGACCCCTTGGGGAACGTAACAAGGGGTAAAGTGAACCTTAATACCCCACAAGGGTTTCACGACTTTGGCATATGCAAAAAAAAAAGAATACATTTTACCAAAAATGCTTGGTTTCCCAAAAATTTAACATTTTTACAAAGGGTTAAAGCAGAAAATACCCCCCAAAATTTGAAGCCCAATTTCTCCCGATTCAGAAAACACCCCATATGGGGGTGAAAAGTGCTCTGTTGGCGCACTACAGGTCCCAGAAGAGAAGGAGTCACATTTGGCTTTTTTGAAGCAAATTTTGCTCTGGGGGCATGCCTCTTTTAGGAAGCCCCTATGGTGCCAGGACAGCAAAAAAAAAAACACATGGCATACCATTTTGGAAACTAGACCCCTTGGGGAACGTAACAAGGGGTAAAGTGAACCTTAATACCCCACAAGGGTTTCACGACTTTGGCATATGCAAAAAAAAAAGAATAAATTTTACCAAAAATGCTTGGTTTCCCAAAAATTTAACATTTTTACAAAGGGTTAAAGCAGAAAATACCCCCCAAAATTTGAAGCCCAATTTCTCCTGATTCAGAAAACGCCCCATATGGGGGTGAAAAGTGCTCTGCTGGCGCACTACAGGTCTCAGAAGAGGAGTTACAAATTTTGCTCTGGGGACATGCCGCATTTCGGAAGCCCCTATGGTGCCAGGACAGTAAAAAAAAAAAAAAAAAAAACATGGCATACATTTTGGAAACTAGACCCCTTGGGGAACGTAACAGTGTTACAGTGAGTACTTACACCTCACAGGTTTTTTGAAAAGTGGGCCATAAATTGAAAAATTAGATTTTTTTTACAGTAAAATGCTGGGGTTACCCAATTATTAACATTTTCACAAGGGGTAATATGAGGAATTGGGTTACACATTTTGGAGGGCTTTTCCCCCTGACTATAAAAATACATCCACATATGGGGTAACGTGCTGGACGGGCGCACAACAAGGCTCAGAAGTCATAGAGGTCACTTTGTATTTGTGACCTTTGGCATATCAGTAGCTGACGGTTACATACATTCCGAGGAAAATACAAAAATGAAACACCCACATGTGACACCATTACAGAAAGTACCCACCCTGAGGAATGGGTATAGGGGTAAAGAGGACATTTTTAATGCACAGGTGTTTCCTAAATTTATTTTCCAGGAATGGATGAAGGGTAGCTTTTGAATATTGCAATTTTCAACCTATACTCTGCTTCATTTTTCTGGGAACAACTAACATGTGACTCCGAATTGTCGCCTGGAAATACGACAGAGCTCAGCGAGAACTCTTCGCATTTGAGGCGGATGTTTGTTACGGACCTAACAGTTACATACATTCAGAGGAAAATACAAGAAAGGAACACCCACATGTGAGAATACTACAAACAGTACACCCCCTAAGGAAGGTGTATAGGGTGAAGTGGAGATTTGGAACAGACGGGTGTTCCCTTCATTTATTTTCCAGGAATGGATGAAGTGTACTATGGGGGGGAAAAAAAATTGCAATTTTAGAACTGATATGCCAATTATTTTCCCAGAATGATGACCCAGAGTACAGCCAAAAGTAAAAATGATGCCCGCCCCAAACCCTATACTCTGAATCATCATTCTGGGAAGGGGATATGTGGGGCCGTCCCTATTCTGTTACCTCAAATGCGCAACCCGCTCAGGTGGAGAGAGAGAGCGTTGCGCATTTGAGGCAACTGCAAACCTCCAATGCTGTTGACTCTGTGTCCCATGACCCATTTTTGGGGGACAAAGATATTATGAGGGGCATTGGGAAAGAGGTTTTGGGTTTGATTTTTTGGGGGTAGGGTATTTTGGTATAAAATTTGGAAGATAATGTACCCTGGACTGGTACATTGGAGCCGAATTCTGGGGAATGAAATTTAGGGCAAAGAATGGAAAATTTAGTACTCCATGGAAGTGTGATACTCCCTGAAGCAGCCTATGCAGAGGCCCGGATGATCGGGGCAAGTGTCACACTGAATGGTGGTGTCCATCCGTCTCCCCTTCCTGTGACACACTCTGCATCTTTTCTGGGTTCGTCCCGACCTTCCAGTGTTGGGGATCACACATGGAAAGTGTTGGCCGGGGACGATCCGGGGACCTAAAGTTCCAGAGGTGCTCTGACCCGCTCTTTGGCGATCACCATAGATGAGGGCCTTTAGAACTACCTCTTGGTACTCCAGGTATGTCCCTGTGTTGCCAGCGTTCTGGTACAGTATAAAAGAGTTGTACATGGCAACCTGTACCATGTAGACCGCAACCTTTTTATACCATACGCGTGTTTTCCGCATGGCATTATATGGCTTGAGGACTTGATCAGAAAGATCAACTCCCCCCATATACCGATTGTAGTCCAGAATACAATCGGGCTTGAGGACCGGTCCCGCGGTACCTCGCACAGGGACAGGGGTGCTGCCATTCCCATGAATTGTGGTGAGCATAAGGACATCCCTCTTGTCCTTATACCGGACCAACAACAGGTTCTCATGGGAAAAGGCACAGGACTCACCCCGGGGGATAGGAGCATGTAGGGAATGATGGGGCGGAAGGCCTCTTTGATTCTTCCGGACTGTCCCACAAGCGACCGTGGATCTGGCGGCGAGGGATGAAAAGAGAGGGATACTAGTATAAAAGTTATCCACGTAAAGGTGGTAACCTTTATCTAGCAATGGGTGCAAAAGGCCCCAAACGATTTTCCCGCTAACACCCAGAGTGGGGGAACAATCTGGGGGTTCAATGCGGGAATCTCGTCCCTCATACACCATAAACTTGCAAGTGTACCCGGAGGTACTCTCGCAAAGTTTATACATCTTCACGCCATACCGCGCTCGCTTGGTCGGGATGTATTGCCGGAAGCTGAGTCTCCCCTTGAAGCTGATGAGCGACTCATCAATAGAGACCTCCCGCTCCGGGACATAGGCCTCCCAAAATCTGGCCCCGAAGTGATTGATGACCGGCCTGATTTTATACAGGCGGTCATACGCGGGATCAGTTCGGGGGGGACATGCCGCACTATCAGCATAATGCAAACATCTCCGAATGGCCTCGAACCGGGAACGTGTCATGGCCATACTGTAGAGGGGTGTCTGGTAAAAGACGTCCCCACTCCAATATTGCCTGACACAGGGTTTTTTAACTATACCCATATGCAGCGCAAGGCCCCAAAAGGTCCTCATTTCGGCTGCATCGACTGGAGTCCAGCCGCCGGGTCTAGCTAAAAGTGAGCCCGGGTTAGCGGCGACGAACTGTTGGGCGTACAGATTCGTCTGTGTAACCATCAAATTAACAAAGTCGTCACTGAAAAAATGACCGAAAAAGTCCTTTTCAGTGAACCCGGCGATGTTAATTTTGATTCCTGACTCGCCAACAAACTCAGGAATCACGGGCTCGTGGTCCGCTGGCTCAGCCCAGTCAAGTTCTCCGGTACGAGGTACCAGTGACCTTGGCAGGGGGGCTTCACTAGTATGAGCGCCAGGGGGACTCATACTAGCATGGGGCACAGGCTCAAGGACAGAGGAGGTTTGCGGCACCGCATGGCGGCGAGTTCGCCGCCTTGGTGGCTCATCATCTGAACTAGATGATGAGGAGGACGATGAAATAAGGAAGGTGGGGTCTTCATCGTCCTCTGAGATGCTTTCAGAGTCGGAGGCAATTAGGTCATATGCCTCCTCCGCCGAAAACACTCTGCGGGCCATTTCCCTACTCTAATGGGGATACGGATATGTGTGTGTGGGGGGGGGGAAAACTTTATTGGTGTGTGTGCTGCGTGTGGTGTGGTGAGATACTACCTCCCTAACCCGCCCTAACCCGCCCTAGCCTAACCTAACTAAACTAACCCGCCCTAACAGAAAAAAATATAAAATAAAAAGGGGACTTTTAAAAAAAAGGGGGACTTCTAGCGCAAAAAAAAAACCCTGCACCAAAAAAATAAGCGTTTATCTAATCAGTGGTGTGCGCACTGATTAGCGCTTGTGGCGGCAGGGGGCGCAGAAGTCAGTGGGGGGTCCAGCCACTCAGCCCAGGACAGTGGCTGGTGGCTTGTTCACAGACCCCCACACAAAAAACCCGAAAAAAATAAATAAAAAAACGCTTTACCCCGAAAAAAATGCACCCGCCTGAACCAAAAAAAAAAACGCTGATCAGTGATAAATCACCGACAGCGGTGGGACAGGCTGCAC
The DNA here is from genome assembly GCF_029499605.1 of Hyla sarda. Lineage (NCBI taxonomy): Eukaryota > Metazoa > Chordata > Amphibia > Anura > Hylidae > Hyla > Hyla sarda. Next base: position 53,666,141 of record NC_079194.1, read on the forward strand.
ACACAGGTACGGTCCGTCCACACAGTACACGCCTGCTACTGGTGGCACGGACCGCCTATGGGGGCAAAAACACGCTAGAAAACCCGAAAAAAAGCGCCGGCACCACAAAAAAAAAACGCTGATCAGTACTACGGGACTGATCAGCGGCGGGTGGGCTTTAACAAACGGTGGCGGACCGCTCTTTTATAACTAAGAGGGTCCGCACACACGCTTAGTGAAAAAAAAAAAAAAAAAAAAAAGATCTGCGCCAAAAAAAAAGGCTGACGGCAGACCGCAGCGACCCAGCAGGGCCGGGGTCACGCAGCTAAAGGTGCTACGGACCCACGGACACCCACTGAGGTACGCCGAAAAAAAAAAAATTAAAAACTATTTTTTTTTTTTAACCCTAACCTGTCCCTACCTAATCTAAAGCTATCCCTGGGGATTTCTGTGCCAAGGGGCCACAGAAAGGGGGCAAGGGGCACTTTTTTTTTACTGAGGGGATGGTGGGCAGCACGGGGCTCCGTCCTGCACACCAGATCTCTGTGGAATGGTGGGCAGAACGGAGCAACGTGCTCCTAGCCCACCAGATCCCCTCCCATTACATTGTGATTGGTGTGGCCACTTTGGCCACCCAATCACAACTGTACTGAGGGGGTGGCCACAATGCCAGCCCCAAGTACAGCATGGATGGTGATTGGTGGTGTATACTACACCACCAGTCACCATCTATATCCAGGTCACAGGGTCACACGTGACCCTGATGACCTGGAACCGCTGCAGAACGCCGGTTAGTACTTACCGGCGTCCTGCAGCGATCGCCGGTATAGGAGGTCCTCCGTACCTCCTCCGGCACACTGCCGGGATGTCTGCTGATAGAAATCAGCAGACATCCGGCTCCGATCCCCGCCCGGCGAGCGGCGGGGAACGGAATCGCAGCGCATCGCTCGTCTGAATTGACGAGCGATGCGCCGCGATCGCCGACATGGGGGGTCATCATGACCCCCCTGGGCGATATGCCCCGATGCCTGCTGATCGATTTCAGCAGGAATCGGGCGCCGGCTCCGCTCCAGATGGTTGCGGGGGGCCGGCAAAACACATGACGTTCTCATACGTCATGTGTCCTTAAGGACTCGGACATGGAGACGTATGAGAACGTCATGTGTCCTTAAGGGGTTAAAGGGGTACTCTGGTGGTAAACTTTTTTTTAAATAAAACTGGTGCCAGAAAGTGAAACAGATTTGTAAATTACTTCTATTAAAAAAAAAATAATAATAACTTAATCCTTCCAGTACTTATTAGCTGCTGAATACTACAGAGGAAATGGTTTTCTTTTTGGAACACAGAGCTCTCTGCTGACATCATGACCTCAGTGCTCTCTGCTGACATCTCTGTCCATTTTAGGAACTGTCCAAGCAGCATATGTTTTCTATGGGGATTTTCTCCTACTCTGGACAGTTCTTAAAATGGACAGAGATGTCAGCAAAAAGCACTGTGGTCGTGATGTCAGCAGAGAGCTCTGTGTTCCAAAAAGAATAGAATTTCCTCTGTAGTATTCCGCAGTTAATAAGTACTGGAAGGATTATTTTTTTTTTAACAGAAGTAATTTAAAAATCTGTTTCACTTTCTGGCACCAGTTGATTAAAAAAAATAAATAAATAAAAAAAATAAGTTTCCACTGGTGTACCCCTGACAAAATGACAGTAACAATTTAAAGTGCTTAAAAAGAGATGGTCAAATTATTTTCTGCGACCAAACTCTACAAGAGCCCCCGTCCCCCATCCTTTCTCACCGTGGTGACATATGCCGGGATGTTAATAACAAACAAGGTACGATTCTGTGGATGGGTTTTATCCAGTTCTCCTCGGACTTGATGTTCTTTGACATATAAGCAGTGGTGCCCGTTCTGCTCCTCTGAGAACTGAACTGGAACGGCTGAAGACAGAAGAACACACAGATATACGGTATAGAACAAAACATATACATGATATATACTCATTATTAATTCCAGGTCAGCTTGGGTTTTCACACATGCAAAAGGTATGACTGCCACTGACTTAAAGGGGTCGTCCAGTGGTGAACAACTTATCCCCTATCCGAAGGATAGGGGATAAGTTGCAGATCGCGGGGGTCCAACTGCTGGGGCCCCGACAGCCCGCGGTAAGGGAGCGTGTCAACCACTACACACAACCACTGCACACTACACACAACCACTACACACTACACACAACCACTGCACACTACACACAACCACTGCACACTACACACAACCACTGCACACTACACACAACCACTACACACAACCACTGCACACACTACACACTACACACAACCACTACACACTACACACAACCACTGCACACTACACACAACCACTGCACACTACACACAACCACTGCACACTACACACAACCACTGCACACTACACACAACCACTGCACACTGCACACAACCACTACACACAACCACTACACACAACCACTGCACACTACACACAACCACTGCACACTACACACAACCACTGCACACTACACACAACCACTGCACACTACACACAACCACTGCACACTACACACAACCACTGCACACACTGCACACTACACACAACCACTGCACACTACACACAACCACTGCACACAACCACTGCACACTGCACACAACCACTGCACACTACACACAACCACTGCACACTACACACTACACACAAACACTACACACTACACACAAACACTACACACTACACACAAACACTACACACTACACACAACCACTGCACACTACACACAACCACTGCACACTACACACAACCACTGCACACTACACACAACCACTGCACACTATACACAACAAAACAATTCAGAAACACTTCAAGCTTCCTAATACACAGATCATATCGGCTACACTGATAATACACCACAAGTGATACACCATACACGTGTAATACCTGTGTATCCAGCCGGTGCTGCAAACGTGGGGAGCTCCGTGCACGGCGCCATATTTGACATGACGTCAAAGGGAAGGGGAGGGAATTCTGGGAGCTGTAGTTCCAAGAGGTTACGTTACGTGTAGTCACATGACCGGAGTGGTTGTGTGTGTGGCTGTTGGCGGATGAGAGGGGCGTGGTCTACGTCACTGCGTCACTCCTATCTATTCCTCATGGGATGCGATATACTAGTCACTTGTGCGAATGAGTTGACGGATCCTAGAGACAAGGGGCTATTCCTCAAGACCTGTAGTTGACCATAGCAACCAATCAGATCGCTTCTTTATTTTTAGAGGCCTTTTTTCAAACTGAAAGAAGCGATCTAATTGGTTGCTATGTGCAAATGGTCAACTCTGCACAGGTTTTGATGAATCTCCCCCCTTGGGATGTTAGTAGACCAGTGTTTGCCAAACAGTGTGCCTCCAGCTGTTGCAAAACTACAACCTTTGGCTGCTGGGCATGCTGGGAGTTGTAGTTTTGCAACAGCTGGAGGCATCCAGGTTGGAAAACACTGGAATAGAGAGTTGTAGCTGAGCGTGTGCCTTGGGTTGTGTTCACACTCTGCTTGACCCTATGGAGAAAATAAAATGCAATTTTGCTACTTTTTATTTATATTTTTTGTTTTACGCTGCATTTTACGGTATGTTCTCTTTATTCTGTGGGTCAATTTGATTTAGACTATACCCATATTTACGTAGCTTTTTTATTTTGGTATGGTGTTGTGCGAGGGATCATTTCTTGTGTCATGATTTGTAGTTTTTATGGGCACCATTCTTGTTTTGATAGGACTTTTTTGATCCCATCGCATCCCAGAAAAACAATTTTGGACTTTGGTTTTGTTTTACAGTTGCGCCATTGTGGTGGCCCAGTACGGGATGGTGTCTCCCCGTACATTTCTTCTCCATGTCCCCAGGGCCCCCCTTACAGTGTAACCCCTATTGTGTACAGTGGTCCCTCAGCATACAATGGTAATCCGTTCCAAATGGACCATCGTTTGTTGAAACCATCGTATGTTGAGGCATCCGTGCAATGTAAAGTACAGGACAGTGGTCTACAACCTGCGGACCTCCAGATGTTGCAAAACTACAACACCCAGCATGCTGGGAGTTGTAGTTTTGCAACATCTGGAGGTCCGCAGGTTGAAGACCACTGGTATTGGAGGTTATACTCACCTGTCCCTGGCGCTCCGGACCGTCACTGCTCGTCCCCGCTGCCCTGGATGTCGCCCTCCATTGCTGTCGCCGCATCCCTGGGGTGTCCCCGATGCTCCGGCAAGGCTTCTGCTTCCCCGGCATCCTCACTCTCCGTTGCCGCCATCACGTCGCACCGCACGCCGCTCCTATTGGATGACGGGACAGCGTGCGCAGCGACGTGATGACGACGATGGAGAATGCAGACGATGCAGAGGATCCCGAAGAGGACGCGCTGGAGCCCCGAGGACAGGTAAGTGATCGTCAGCGGACCACACGGGGCACCGTAAACTGCTATCCGGTGGCAGCTGTAGCAGTCTGCGCTGCCCGACAGCCGTTTATGCGATGGCCCCGACATACAAAAGCATCGTATGTTGATGCTGCCTTCAACATGCGATGGTCTCTGAGAGGCCATCGTATGCTGAAACGATCGTATGCGGGGCCATCGTAGGTCGGGGGGGGTTACTGTATATGTTTGGATTACTAGTATACTGTTGCTGTAAATATTATACCATGTGCTTGTTACCCAGGAGGCACTAGTGACCAGGTGACCCCCCCCCAAGTGACCTATGAGATCCTTGCTAAGCTCCTCTATATAACCAGGGGAGGGGCTGCAATCTCTCTCTTGGAGCTCTTAGCTCTTGTTCCTGAGGCCCAGTTCAGTCCAGACGTCTTCGAGTGTCCGGAGCATTGGAGGCCTCAAGCCTAAAGTCTACAGCCACAAAGTCAGCTCAAGGTCATCTTCATGTCAATTGCCAAGTCTTCTATATAGTCACCGTGGCCTGCACTAAAGTGTCTCTACATACTACATGTCCCAGCAAGCCTGCGAGGTCCCCCTGTGCCATTGGTCACCACATTGGGATATTGGCTGTACTGCATAGACTGTGCCATCTGTCTTCATAGATGCTGTCTGCATAGACTGTGCCTTCATTGCCCCCCGTGCCTAGCCCAGGACCAGCGGTATTACCTTCAGGTGGTTAAGGCTAAACCATGCCCTGGCGTCACGACAAGAAGGGGTTAATAACATCTGCCCCCAGGGTTACAACATCTGCTCTGCATTGAACCCCGCTATACCACACCATCAACCATACACGATCACGAATGTTATATTTTAATATAGTGTTGCTCGCGAATATTCGCAATGCGAATTTTATTTGCGAATATCGCATATTCGCGAATTCGCGAATATAGCACTATATACTCGCAATTACGAATATTCGTTTTTTTTGTTGTTTTTTTTCCACAGTACACATCACAGTGATCATCCTTCTCTGCTTCCAGCTTGTGTGGTGTAAAGAAGGCTCTAATACTACTGTTTGAGACTGGCGTACGAATTTTCGCATATGCGAAAAGTTGCATATGCAAATTTTCACATATACGAATTTTCACTTATGCTAATTTTTGTATATGCTAATTTCCGCGTATGAAAATTTTCGCATATGCGAAAATAAACCGCAAATATTACGAATATGCGAATTTAGCGAATATATGACAAGTATTCGTCCATATATTCGCGAAATATTGCGAATTCGAATATGGCCTATGCCGCTCAACACTATTTTAATAGTTCAGACTATTTCGCACGTGGTGATACCAAATATGTTTTAGTTTATTTTGCTTGAAAAATGGGAAAAGGGGGGATGCTGATTTGAATTTTTTATCAGGGGAGGAGCTTATTTATATTTTAACCCCTTCTCTCCCAGATTGTATGGGTACGTCCTTGTAGCGGGTACATTCTTGTGACTATGTCCTGATTACTCTAAACACGGCAAAGGAGATCAGACGGTGAATGTCCTGCCGCAGCTGCCAAGATCGTGCTAGTATTAACCCTATAGATGCCATGGTCAGTACTGACCACGGCATCTATAGGAATGATAGGGGGAGGGGGCTTCCCCTGTCCCCCATTGGCAACCCTGCGATGCAATCTTGTCATGTGATCCCAATAATTAGTGTAAAAAAATAATTATTATACTACCTGAGAAGGTGGTGTGATGAGTTACTTTGCATATTCCTTACCCAGAAAGCCCACGGAGTGCTAATGGCCTTTTTGAATCTCCGTTTTACATTGGAAGTGGTGCCCTTTCCTTGCCCTTGTCCCCAATATATATATATATATATATATATATATATATATATATATATATGTACCCCTTTCCAAATAAAGCCTTATATTATAATAAAAAAGCCTGTACACAATAAGTATCACCATGTTCTTAACGAGTTATACTATGAAATGATAATGTTATTTATCCTGCATGGTGAACACTGTGTAAAAATGCACAAGAATATCTAATTTTAAAGTACAATACATTGTGAAAAAAAAACAATCTGAGAATTGCTTCTCTCACTAAAAGTATTTCAAGGTTAATACCACTTAAAAAGACACGTGATTTAAATAAAATAAAATAGAGCTGATCATTAACCCCATGTTATTAAAGGGTTAAAAATAAAAAGTTAAACTAAAAGGGTTTTTTATTTACACTTTTTTAAGGCCACACGGGACTATTATACTTAGCATAGTCAATGCAATGTAATGCTAATCACATAGCGTTGGTCAGTGTGATCAGTGATCTGCTAGTAGAGTCTGTTGAGGCAGAGTTTATCAGCAGATCGCTGTGGGGCCTGTACAGGCTACACAATGAGGACTCTGCTCTGCAGTCACGTTGCAAGGATGCCAATCGGCAGGTAAAATACGCCACATCTGTCAAAATCGGGGCAATTAATAGGTTAATGGAGGAAATCACTGGGATAGGTAATGTGAGTAATTCATTGTTTATTTATTGACTCACTGTACAATGCAACATACATGCAGGGCCGGCGTTAGGGCGGGGCAATCCGGACAATTGCCCAGGGCCCCTTGTGGGCTGCTCAGTGGCAGCTCCAGGGGGGATCCGCCACTGAGCAGCCCGCAGGGTCCCCATCACATTCTGGACATCCCTGTCTCCCGAAAGATCTTTTCGGGACACAAGGATGTCCCTGTTACCTTTGTGCGGCCTCGCGTTAAATAATAAAAAAATGCAGGGGCCGCCGGGAGGTAGCGCATGCAGGGACGTCACTGACGTCCCGTGCGTGCACCCATAGGAATGGAGGAGCGGAGCATCAAGGAGGAGGACGCCCGCTGGTGGACTGGTAAGTTACCTGCTGCACGTTTGCTTCAGTGCTCCGACCACCACTCCTCCAGTCCTGGGACCTACTGCTATGGCCTATAGGCTATAGTAATAGATTGTGACCCCAGACCAGAGAAGCGGTAGACTGAGCACTGAAGTGGGGCAGTACACAGGCATACAGCCTCCAGCCATACTGTTACGCCGAGCGCTCCGGGTCCCCGCTCCTCCCCGGAGCGCTCGCTACACTCTCCCCGCTGCAGCGCTCCGGTCAGATCCACTGACCCGGGGCGCTGCGATTCCGCTTCCAGCCGGGATGCGATTCGCGATGCGGGTAGCGCCCGCTCGCGATGCGCACCCCGGCTCCCGTACCTGACTCGCTCTCCCTCGGTCCTGTCCCGGCGCGCGCGGCCCCGCTCCCTAGGGCGCGCGCGCGCCGGGTCTTTGCGATCTAAAGGGCCACTGCGCCGCTGATTGGCGCAGTGATTCCAATTAGTGTGTTCACCTGTGCACTTCCCTATATCACCTCACTTCCCCTGCACTCCCTTGCCGGATCTTGTTGCCATCGTGCCAGTGAAAGCGTTTCCTTGTGTGTTCCTAGCCTGTGTTCCAGACCTCCTGCCGTTGCCCCTGACTACGATCCTTGCTGCCTGCCCCGACCTTCTGCTACGTCCGACCTTGCTTCTGTCTACTCCCTTGTACCGCGCCTATCTTCAGCAGCCAGAGAGGTGAGCCGTTGCTAGTGGATACGACCTGGTCACTACCGCCGCAGCAAGACCATCCCGCTTTGCGGCGGGCTCTGGTGAAAACCAGTAGTGACTTAGAACCGATCCACTAGCACGGTCCACGCCAATCCCTCTCTGGCACAGAGGATCCACTACCTGCCAGCCGGCATCGTGACAGTAGATCCGGCCATGGATCCCGCTGAAGTTCCTCTGCCAGTTGTCGCTGACCTTACCACGGTGGTCGCCCAGCAGTCACAACAGATAGCGCAACAAGGCCAACAGCTGTCTCAACTGACCGTTATGCTACAGCAGTTACTACCACAGCTTCAGCAGTCATCTCCTCCGCCAGCTCCTGCACCTCCTCCGCAGCGAGTGGCCGCTCCTGGTCTACGCCTATCCTTGCCGGATAAATTTGATGGGGACTCTAAGTTTTGCCGTGGCTTTCTTTCCCAATGTTCCCTGCATCTGGAGATGATGTCGGACCAGTTTCCCACTGAAAGGTCTAAGGTGGCTTTCGTAGTCAGCCTTCTGTCTGGAAAAGCCCTGTCTTGGGCCACACCGCTCTGGGACCGCAATGACCCCGTCACTGCCTCTGTACACTCCTTCTTCTCGGAAATCCGAAGTGTCTTTGAGGAACCTGCCCGAGCCTCTTCTGCTGAGACTGCCCTGTTGAACCTGGTCCAGGGTAATTCTTCCGTTGGCGAGTATGCCGTACAATTCCGTACTCTTGCTTCAGAATTATCCTGGAATAATGAGGCCCTCTGCGCGACCTTTAAAAAAGGCCTATCCAGCAACATTAAAGATGTTCTGGCCGCACGAGAAATTCCTGCTAATCTACATGAACTCATTCACCTAGCCACTCGCATTGACATGCGTTTTTCCGAAAGGCGTCAGGAGCTCCGCCAAGATATGGACTCTGTTCGCACGAGGCGTTTCTTCTCCTCGGCTCCTCTCTCCTCTGGTCCCCTGCAATCCGTTCCTGTGCCTCCCGCCGTGGAGGCTATGCAGGTCGACCGGTCTCGCCTGACACCTCAAGAGAGGACACGACGCCGCATGGAGAACCTCTGCCTGTACTGTGCTAGTACCGAACACTTCCTGAGGGATTGTCCTATCCGTCCTCCCCGCCTGGAAAGACGTACGCTGACTCCGCACAAAGGTGAGACAGTCCTTGATGTCTACTCTGCTTCTCCACGTCTTACTGTGCCTGTGCGGATGTCTGCCTCTGCCTTCTCCTTCTCTACTGTGGCCTTCTTGGACTCTGGATCTGCAGGAAATTTTATTTTGGCCTCTCTCGTCAACAAGTTCAACGTCCCAGTGACCAGTCTCGCCAGACCCCTTTACATCAATTGTGTAAACAATGAAAGATTGGACTGTACCATACGTTTCCGCACGGAGCCCCTTTTAATGAGCATCGGATCTCATCACGAGAGGATTGAACTTTTGGTCCTCCCCAATTGCACCTCGGAAATTCTCCTTGGACTTCCCTGGCTTCAACTTCATTCCCCAACCCTGGATTGGTCCACTGGGGAGATCAAGAGTTGGGGGCCCTCTTGTTCCAAGGACTGTCTAAAACCGGTTCCCAGTAACCCTTGCCGTGACTCTGTGGTTCCTCCAGTAACCGGTCTCCCTAAGGCCTATATGGACTTCGCGGATGTTTTCTGCAAAAAACAAGCTGAGACTCTACCTCCTCACAGGCCTTATGATTGTCCTATCGACCTCCTCCCGGGCACTACTCCACCCCGGGGCAGAATTTATCCTCTCTCTGCCCCAGAGACTCTTGCCATGTCTGAATACGTCCAGGAAAATTTAAAAAAGGGCTTTATCCGTAAATCCTCCTCTCCTGCCGGAGCCGGATTTTTCTTTGTGTCCAAAAAAGATGGCTCCCTACGTCCTTGCATTGACTACCGCGGTCTTAATAAAATCACGGTTAAGAACCGCTACCCCCTACCCCTCATCTCTGAACTCTTTGATCGCCTCCAAGGTGCCCACATCTTTACTAAACTGGACTTAAGAGGTGCCTATAACCTCATCCGCATCAGAGAGGGGGATGAGTGGAAAACGGCATTTAACACCAGAGATGGACACTTTGAGTATCTGGTCATGCCCTTTGGCCTGTGCAACGCCCCTGCTGTCTTCCAAGACTTTGTTAATGAAATTTTTCGTGATCTGTTATACTCCTGTGTTGTTGTATATCTGGACGATATCCTAATTTTTTCTGCCAATCTAGAAGAACACCGCCAGCATGTCCGTATGGTTCTTCAGAGACTTCGTGACAATCAACTCTATGCCAAAATTGAGAAATGTCTGTTTGAATGCCAATCTCTTCCTTTTCTAGGATATTTGGTCTCTGGCCAGGGACTACAAATGGATCCAGACAAACTCTCTGCCGTCTTAGATTGGCCACGCCCCTCCGGACTCCGTGCTATCCAACGCTTTTTGGGGTTCGCCAATTATTACAGGCAATTTATTCCACATTTTTCTACCGTTGTGGCTCCTATCGTGGCTTTAACCAAAAAAAATGCCGATCCCAAGTCTTGGCCTCCTCAAGCGGAAGACGCCTTTAAACGACTCAAGTCTGCCTTTTCTTCGGCTCCCGTGCTCTCCAGACCTGACCCTTCCAAACCCTTCCTATTGGAGGTTGATGCCTCCTCAGTGGGAGCTGGAGCTGTTCTTCTACAAAAAAATTCTTCCGGGCATGCTGTCACTTGTGGTTTTTTTTCTAGGACCTTCTCTCCGGCGGAGAGGAACTACTCCATCGGGGATCGAGAGCTTCTAGCCATCAAATTAGCACTTGAGGAATGGAGGCATCTGCTGGAGGGATCAAGATTTCCAGTTATTATTTACACCGACCACAAGAACCTCTCCTACCTCCAGTCTGCCCAACGGCTAAATCCTCGCCAGGCCCGGTGGTCTCTGTTCTTTGCCCGATTTAATTTTGAGATTCACTTTCGGCCTGCCGATAAGAACATTAGGGCCGATGCTCTCTCTCGTTCCTCGGATGCCTCAGAAGTTGAACTCTCTCCGCAACACATCATTCCACCTGACTGCCTGATCTCCACTTCTCCAGCCTCCATCAGGCAAACTCCTCCAGGAAAGACCTTTGTTTCTCCACGCCAACGCCTCGGAATCCTCAAATGGGGTCACTCCTCCCATCTCGCAGGTCATGTGGGCATCAAGAAATCTGTGCAACTCATCTCCCGCTTCTATTGGTGGCCGACTCTGGAGACGGATGTTGTGGACTTTGTGCGAGCCTGCACTATCTGTGCCCGGGATAAGACTCCTCGCCAGAAGCCCGCTGGTCTTCTTCATCCCCTGCCTGTCCCCGAACAGCCTTGGTCTCTGATTGGTATGGATTTTATTACTGATTTACCCCCTTCCCGTGGCAACACTGTTATTTGGGTGGTCGTTGATCGATTCTCCAAAATGGCACATTTCATCCCTCTTCCTGGTCTTCCTTCAGCGCCTCAGTTGGCTAAACAATTTTTTGTACACATTTTTCGTCTTCACGGGTTGCCTACGCAGATCGTCTCGGATAGAGGCGTCCAATTCGTGTCTAAATTCTGGAGGGCTCTCTGTAAACAACTCAAGATTAAATTAAATTTTTCTTCTGCATATCATCCCCAGTCCAATGGACAAGTAGAAAGAATTAACCAGGTCTTGGGTGATTATTTGCGACATTTTGTTTCCTCCCGCCAGGATGACTGGGCAGATCTCCTTCCATGGGCCGAATTCTCGTATAACTTCAGAGTCTCTGAATCTTCCTCCAAATCCCCATTTTTCGTGGTGTACGGCCGTCACCCTCTTCCCCCCCTCCCTACCCCCTTGCCCTCTGGTCTGCCCGCTGTGGATGAAATTTCTCGTGACCTTTCCATCATATGGAGAGAGACCCAAAATTCTCTCTTACAGGCTTCATCACGCATGAAGAAGTTCGCGGATAAGAAAAGAAGAGCCCCTCCCATTTTTTCCCCTGGAGACAAGGTATGGCTCTCCGCTAAATATGTCCGCTTCCGTGTCCCTAGCTACAAGTTGGGACCACGCTATCTTGGTCCTTTCAAAATTTTGTGTCAGATTAATCCTGTCTCTTACAAACTTCTTCTTCCTCCTTCTCTTCGTATCCCTAATGCCTTTCACGTTTCTCTTCTTAAACCACTCATCCTCAACCGTTTTTCTCCCAAATCTGTTCCTCCCACTCCTGTTTCCGGCTCCTCGGACATCTTCTCTGTCAAAGAGATCTTAGCTTCTAAAAAGGTCAGAGGGAAAACTTTTTTTTTAGTGGATTGGGAGGGTTGTGGTCCTGAAGAGAGATCCTGGGAACCTGAGGACAACATCCTAGACAAAAGTCTGCTCCTCAGGTTCTCAGGCTCTAAGAAGAGGGGGAGACCCAAGGGGGGGGGTACTGTTACGCCGAGCGCTCCGGGTCCCCGCTCCTCCCCGGAGCGCTCGCTACACTCTCCCCGCTGCAGCGCTCCGGTCAGATCCACTGACCCGGGGCGCTGCGATTCCGCTTCCAGCCGGGATGCGATTCGCGATGCGGGTAGCGCCCGCTCGCGATGCGCACCCCGGCTCCCGTACCTGACTCGCTCTCCCTCGGTCCTGTCCCGGCGCGCGCGGCCCCGCTCCCTAGGGCGCGCGCGCGCCGGGTCTTTGCGATTTAAAGGGCCACTGCGCCGCTGATTGGCGCAGTGATTCCAATTAGTCTGTTCACCTGTGCACTTCCCTATATCACCTCACTTCCCCTGCACTCCCTTGCCGGATCTTGTTGCCATCGTGCCAGTGAAAGCGTTTCCTTGTGTGTTCCTAGCCTGTGTTCCAGACCTCCTGCCGTTGCCCCTGACTACGATCCTTGCTGCCTGCCCCGACCTTCTGCTACGTCCGACCTTGCTTCTGTCTACTCCCTTGTACCGCGCCTATCTTCAGCAGCCAGAGAGGTGAGCCGTTGCTAGTGGATACGACCTGGTCACTACCGCCGCAGCAAGACCATCCCGCTTTGCGGCGGGCTCTGGTGAAAACCAGTAGTGACTTAGAACCGATCCACTAGCACGGTCCACGCCAATCCCTCTCTGGCACAGAGGATCCACTACCTGCCAGCCGGCATCGTGACACATACACTGTATATGGCTGAAGGCTGTATGTCTGTGGGGGAACTATACTGCACCTAATGTGGGGAACTATACTGCACCTAATGTGGGGGGACTACAATCTAATGTAGGGGGACTACAACCTAATCTAGGGGGACTACAACCTAATCTAGGGGGACTACAACCTAATGTGGAGGAACTATACTGCACGACTAATGTGGGGGAACTATACTGCACACCTAATGTGGGGGAACTATACTGCACACCTAATGTGTGGGAACTATGCTGCACACCTAATTTGGGGGAACTATACTGCACACCTAATTTGGGGGAACTATACTGCACACCAAATGTGGGGGAACTATACTGCACAGCTAATGTCGGGGAACTATACTGCCAACCTAATGTGGGGGGACTTATACTGCCAACCTAATGTGGGGGACTTATACTGCCAGCCTAAAGTGGGGGAACTATACTGCCAACCTAATGTGGGGGAACTATGCTGCCAACCTAATGTGGGGGAACTACACTGCCAAGCGAATGTGGGAGAACTACAACCACATTTGTGGGGGGAACTACAGCCTAATGTGGGGGAACTATACTGCCAACCTATTGTGGGGGGAACTATACTGCCAACCTAATGTGGGGGGAACTATACTGCCAGCCTAATGTGGGGGGACTATACTGCCAACCTTATGTGGGGGGAACTATACTGCCAACCTAATGTAAGGGAACAATACAAAAATATATAATTGTACTATTCTGATCCCTATAACTATTATTTTTCTGTATATGGGGATGTATGAGGGTCATTTTTTGCGCTGTGATTTGTAGTTTTTATCGGTACCATTTTTGTTTTTGATGGAACTTTTCAATTGCTTTTTAGATATTTTTTTAATGGTATTTGAAGTGACCAAAAATTTGCAAATCTGGTTAGTGCACTATTACGACTTTTGGGGCCCCTCTTTTGATTTTGCCCAGGGCCACGCTAAGCCTTAAACCGGCCGTGCGTACATGTATGTTGTGCACAAAGGACCAGGCAGCAACGATGTACATGTAAGTCACATGTCCTCTAGGGGTAAAAGTGGTTTTCTGGGATTCTTAATACAGGATGAAATTAGGGTGGTAAACTGCATAAACGGAGACAAATTCAAGAATTGAGTTTTTTTTGGTCACTTCACATCCCAGAAAAACTAATGAATGACCAAAACGTAATTATACACCAAATTAGCACCTATAAAAACTACTGATAGCAATGCAAAAATAAGCCCTAAACATAGCCCCATTGGTGGGAAAAGAAAAGAAAAGTTATATGGGTCAGAACAGCGAAATCTTTAGCATTCTCATTAAGGGTAGGATCACCTGTGCCATTTTATTCAGGGTATTTTTTACCCATTGAAGTTAATGGGTAGCAAAATCAGCTACAGAAAATATGCAGAAACTGAAAATATGCAGAATACAGCACGTGTAACCCTACCCTTGAAAAGAAAGAAAAAAATATATATATTATTTATTTATTTTTAAGCGTATCAATATAAATTGGTTATTGTTGTAATGACTTGCCTAGAAGACTGACCTGAAAGAATCAAGATAACATGTCAGTATGGCCCCTCCCCAATTTTACATTTTTAATAAATTTTATTTAAAAAATTTATTTGATCATACAACTAATTATTTGGGGTTTTGCTGATTTTTTTTAATGGAAAAATTAAAGGTAATATTACAAAGTACAATTGGTCCTAAAAAAACATGGATCTGAGATGAAATTTTTTTTAAAGCGTTCTAGCTATTCAAAGCTGAGGAGGAAAAAAGAGGGAAATGCAAAAATAAAAATTGTCTGTGTCCTAGGCGAGTAAAGTTTTTGTTTTTGTTCCATTTTAGACCAGTAATAAACTAAACAAAAATCCTTAACCCCTTAAAAACACAGCCCCATTTGGCCTTCAAGGCATCACCATACATTTTTGATATTTTTCCATCTACAGAGTCCACACAACAGGATTCCCAAGCGGAGTCCCGTTACTTGTAATGGGATTTTGTTGCACTGTGCATATGGTGAAATGTCCACTGCAGATGCTGCCATGGAAATCCCAATTTCGGTCTTCACCAATAGAATTGACACCTCTATGGAGACTGCGCATTTCCGAGCTTTCCTTTTGCCAGCATTTTCTGTTTTCCAGGCAGATGTTATGCAAAAATATCACCATGTGAACATGGCCTTATGGGCTTTTACTTGCAGATTCTTGCAGAAGATGTTCAATCTGTTGACAGAATTCCAATCCTTGTCGGAATTTCTCTTGTGGACCACATCAGAGGAATACCCAGTGAATTCATGATGCTAAAATGTATAGTGTAGTGAATGGGTTTCCGTTCACAAATTCACACTTCGGAATTTGTGAAGCGGAATTTGTGAACGGAAAATCCGCTTGGAAATTTCCGCCTGAAGAATGGGGTTGCTCTTTCTTCAGGTGGAAATCCGCGCGGAACACATTGGAGTCTATTGAAGACTGCAGCGGCCGCACTTGGAATCTCCGGGCGTAAATTTTCTGCCTGGAGATTCCGTAGTCTGAACCTAGCCTTACTGTGCTCTGCTAATTTGCCTTAGGCCATTTTATTACGGCAGCGTTTCACCAATATTGTAACAAGATACTCAAGCTATGTCTGTGGAATCTGCCGGGGAATTGAGTTTGGAGGGCACGGTATATTCTGTATGAACTGTTTGCTCACTAACATGTATGATGCAATGTTTAAAGGAAACATTTTTTTTTGGCATTTATGGGTACGTTCCCACACGGCGTATTTTGGTGCGTATTTGGTGCTGCGTATTTTCCTACCCATTGACTTCAACAGAGAAAATAAAATACGCAGCAGCAAATACGCAGCAAATACACCGTGTGGGAATGTACCCTATAACTCCCATTGTGTTCCCAATTTTGGACAAGTTGTACAACATCTGACCAACGTGGCTCAGAAAGCAGCGAAGATCCTGGAATTTCAAAACAGATGTGCCTTTCCAGCCTTTCTTCCACCCTCCGTGTTCAGGTTTTGCGGGTTCTATGACAAGGCAATGGATTTATCAGTCAATCCTGTTATACTTTGCTGCACACCCTGCTTACTTCTCTGCCGATCTGTGTATAATGATATGTATGACACATAAGGCTGTAGACCAAGCAGGCCTCTTATTAATACTCACAATGCTCGGCTGGCTTTATGATCTGGAAGCCTTCCTAGCAATAATGAGCTTTTTGATGATCCTATGACTGTAGACTGTATGTCAGAGCTGGTGCTTTGTTGCAGAATATGCCATAGAATTCTTTAAGAATAGCTGTCTGCCCTTAATACGGAGTTTGCGTGAGGTGATCCTCCAATATGATTATTTTGTGCACCATTGTATTCAAGTAGACACTTAGCTGCCAAAGCATAGACAAGAACAGTGGAGATCTACCTGGACCTAAAATGGCAACTGTTACTTCTAGAAACTTTGAGACAAAGAATTACCATGATCTATGGGCTGAACCTATGCAAATAGACAGTATACAAAAGTGTGAAAGTGCTGATAGAACAATGGATTCAGGATAACCAGTTCCAAGTTGTCGACCATGGGGCCGGGGCACCTGCCCTGAACAAGGTCCCCTTCAGCCCAACATAACAAGGGGGCCTCGCAGGGGTAGGGAAGCAGTCTAAAAAAATGTTTTGGCCCCGGATAGCACCTCTCATCAAGTAGGCGTTCAAGGCCTATTGTCAATAGGTGGCGCCAGCCCTGTATGCAAGATGGTAGCAGTAGATGCAGAAGGCTGTCTGGGCATGTTGTGAGTTGTAGTTTTGAACCGCTTGAGATACACTGTTTGGAAAACACTGTTGTAGGCCATAGGAGGGAATAACATGTAGGAGGTTGTCAGCCCCCTGCTCTGCCATAGTATTCAACTGTATGCACTAGAGATGAGCAAATCAAATCTGACGAAGTGGAATTCGTTCCGAATTTCATGAGAAATTTGATTCAGACCAAATCCGAACTTCAACTCGATTTGAAATAACAAATTTCTTCATTAGCGACACCCACTGCTAACGTCCTGTATAATGTATAGATGCGGGCGGCTTTCTCACATCTCTGCAATAGATAGGACGATCGCAGCAGGTGTCAGGAGTGACACCCGCTTTGATCTGACCTTAACTGCAGGTACTACTGCTCCCAACATGGAGCACACTCTGCTTCATTCTGAGAGCTGTAGTACCTACATTAATAGACAGATCACAGCGGGTGTCACTTCTGACACCCCCTGTGATCGTCTTATCTATTGCAGAGATGCGAGAAAGCTGCCCGCATCTATACATTATACAGGAGGATCGCAGCGGGAGTCGCTAATGAAGAAATTCGTTATTTCGAAGCATGTCAAAGTCCGAATTGAATTTTTCAGGAAATTCGGAATGAATTCGACTTCGTCCGATTCGATTCGCTCATCTCTAGATAGGATGATCACATCGGGTGTCAGGAAAAAAAAGTGAAACGCACACACACACATTATTAAAATACATTAATACAATTTGTCAGAATCGAATTTTTCAAAAAATCTGCTCATCTCTAGTATGCACATCCCAGGAATGAAGATACAGTTCTGTTTACTGTCAACCAAAAAAAATAAAAAACTGAGCGGGTGGCACCCGTGGAGGATGACAACCCTGGACAATAGTTACTTGGAGTATAGTGGTGTTAATGATCACAGAAAAAAAAGGGTTCCACTTAGTCAGACCTAAAACAGCGTTTAGTATGTAAATGTATGACAAAATATAATGCAGGTTTCTTTGTTGAATTGGAAAGTTCAAAAATGCAGCAAGAAGTTAGATTACTTGCAGGCCAAATTAATCAGACACAGGATGTAGACAGCTGCGGTTTTAAATAGGCCAGCACTTCCTGTGATTGGCCACTAGACTAGATTCGGAGCATGTGGTAATGAGTTTCCAGGAAACATTTGGTTGATCAACACTACTTATAACCAGTCTCTCTAGATGGAATAAGCAAGGCTGTAGACTAGGATTGTGAAGATTTTCATTCAAGTAAGTATATGTGTTTTTCTATGGTTTAACAAGCCGGGCTGCAGGTGGTGGTTCACATTTGGGCTTTAGGTTGCATTTTGATTGCTGCAGTGTATCATTATGTGGCAACCACTGGGTGTTAGTAGACCTACCTTATCACTTTGTGATGCCAGGGCACCAATTCACGGTCCGAAGGTGGGAGACAGCTTCTTCTGGGCCAGACCCGATGAGTGAATGAACACACTGACGTCAGGTTACTCACTCAGGGGGCACTCACAAGGTGTGCAATGTTATCTAAGCCTGTTCTATGGCTCCTTATGGATCGTATATACAGATATGGCGGTCCGGGGTACTCGCGTGAAAACGCCACCTGCGGGGTGCATATCAGAAAAGCTGCAGTATCATAGTAATATTGTATAGAGAAAATAGTATGCACTCACCACTAGGCTATGGCTGTCAATCCTAGAAGTCCGGGGACACGAGTGGAATCGGCGTCTACATGGAGCGCTCGGAGGCTACACCGTTTGTTTCGCGGGATCAACCCACTTCTTCCGGCCTCGAGGCCGGAAGAAGTGGGTTGATCCCGCGAAACAACCGGTGTAGCCTCCGATTGTTCCATGTAGACGCCGATTCCACTCGTGTCCCCGGACTTCTAGGATTGACAACCATAGCCTAGCGGTGAGTGCATACTATTTTCTCCATACAATGTTATTACACAGACAGCTGGCCTTGGTGTGAGAGTCCAGCATACCCCTTGCGGGTCTTATTGCCATTCTGAGACTTGTGGTACTTTTCACCGGACGGCATTGTAGACTGTAGATTCTGGTTGCTAGGGTCCTTCCAAGGCACTGTAGACTATTCTGCAGGAGCATGTATCCCTCCTGCGGGTGACACTTGTAGGATGACCATTGGAAATATTAAAGGGGTACTCCCCTGGAAAACATTTTTTTTTGTTTTTCTTTTTAATCAACTGGTGCCAGAAAGTTAAACAGATTTGTAAATTACTTCTATTTAAAAATCTTAATCCTTCCAATCCTTCCAGTACTTATCAGCTGCTGTATACTACAGAGAAAGTTCTTTTCTTTTTGAATTTCCTTTCTGTCTGACCACAGTGCTCTCTGCTGACACCTCTGTCCATTTTAGGAACTTTCCGGAGCAGGATAGGTTTGCTATGGGGATTTGCTCCTACTCTGGACAGTTCCTAAAATGGCCAGAGGTGTCAGCAGAGAGCACTGTGGTCAGACAGAAAGGAGATTCAAAAAGAAAAGAACTTCCTGTGGAGCATACAGCAGCTGAAAAGTACTGGAAGGATTAAGATTTTTAAATAGAAGTAATTTACAAATCTGTTTAGCTTTCTGGCACCAGTTGATTAAAAAAAATAATGTTTTTCAGTGAAGTACCCCTTTAAAGCTGAAGTAGGCCTCTACATAGGACACACAGCACACAGCACACCTGAGCTTAGCTGATGCTCAGGAGTCTCACTAGGTTGGAAACTAACTGTGGACTGACTAACTCCTCCCCTGTACCTCACTACACAGAGGGAGACTTTTGGGGTCTCATTGGCTCGCATGGTCACATGGGGTTACTGCTCACGTTTTAAAGGCACAGTAACTTGTTAAACATACATACATGGAACCAAAACAGAATTAATTTAGGGAACATATATTATTCTTATATTACAATATACATATAATTAATAGAACAATAGGACTCTAGTGGGCCCAACACCTCGTGCTATCAGGCTGCCCGAAACAGTCTAAAACCACAGGACAGCCACCGGTGCTGGGACACCACAATTGGCTGAAATGTTAAATGTATCCAAAGGATAGGGGATAAGATGCCTGATCGCAGGAGTCCCGCCGCTGGGGACCCCGGGATCTTGCACGCGGCACCCCGTTTGTAATCAGTCCCCGGAGCGTGTTCGCTCTGGGTCTGATTGCGGACGACCACAAGGGCGGCGGTGTGTGACGTCACGCCGCCGGCGGTGTGTGACATCACGCTCCGCCCCTCAATGCAAGTCTATGGGAGGGGGCGTGACATCTATCATCGAACATGCTCCGGGGACTGATTACAAACGGGGTGCCGCTTGCAAGATCCCGGGGGTCCCTAGCGGCGGGACTCCCGTGATCAGGCATCTTATCCCCTTTGGATAGGGGATAAGATGTCTAAGCACCGGAGAACCCCTTTAAAGGAAATGTGTCACAATTTTTGCACCTCCTCTCCAATCTCTAATACTCTATATAGTTGAAGCAATAAGTGCAT
The DNA here is from genome assembly GCF_029499605.1 of Hyla sarda. Lineage (NCBI taxonomy): Eukaryota > Metazoa > Chordata > Amphibia > Anura > Hylidae > Hyla > Hyla sarda. The sequence goes on from NC_079194.1 coordinate 53,686,490, forward strand.
TAGACATACCTTAGGGTGGGTTCACACTACGTTTTCTCCCATACGGGAGCGCATACGGCAGGGGGGAGCTAAAATCTCGCGCTCCCGTATGTCACCGTATGCGCTCCCGTATGCCATTCACTTCAATGAGCCGGCCGGAGTGAAACGTTCGGTCCGGTCGGCTCATTTTTGCGCCGTATGCGCTTTTACAACCGGACCTAAAACTGTGGTCAACCACGGTTTTAGGTCCGGTTGTAAAAGCGCATACGGCGCAAAAATGAGCCGACCGGACCGAACGTTTCACTCCGGTCGGCTCATTGAAATGAATGACATACGGGAGCGCATACGGTCACATACGGGAGCGCGAGGTTTTAGCTCCCCCCTGCCGTATGCGCTCCCGTATGGGACAAAACGTAGTGTGGACCCAGCCTTAGTTGGAACATAACAGGGTATACAATTTTTTATTGGCAAGTATTTAACAGTCGTTCGCGCACCCGGGACTCCAGGCTGTAAACCCTCCCTGTTGGGTGACGGCTCTAGCGGTCCCCTGCATGACATTGAGTGACATCAACTTTCTCCTGTGAGTCGCATTTTACATTTATTATTACGTATTAACTGGCACCAGTGCAGTGTAATATGCCATTTACTTTGCAATAAAACAGTGTAGACTTAGTTTAACTCTTTTAAATTTCTTTGACTCGGGAAGACCCAGTATAGAAAGGCTGCGAAACAATACTGACGGAGATGAATTCATCATACATGTGGGCCTAGTTTCATGGGACTATACGCCTCCCGCATCAACTTCCAAAAAGTGTGCAGGGCTTAGCAGAAAGACGAGGTGGCCTCCCCCATGTCGAATTTGTGGTAGCTTGGGGGGTGTAGAGTATGGGGAGTGTAGCTGTACTGGTATTAAAGGGTGCTTGGTAACCCTTGCTATTCGTGATGCCAGGGTGAAAGCTCCTCAATAAAGCTTTTCCTACCACCGCCCTTCCCAGGAACAATAGGGAGGTAGATGATAGTGAGTTTAAGTAGAGAGTAATAATGGATTGTCCACAACCAGAAAGCTTCTGCAAACAGCATTAACTTTACTGAAGATTTTCTGTACACTTCATTAACATAACAGTCTCTCATCAATACAGCTTCCTTTTGGAGATTGACAATGGTTGGGACTTTAGCTTTAAGAGTCTCTAGTATATTGCGCTGTTCCACTGGATTTAGGGGAATTAGTTGCGGTCCAGTAGTGACGCTAGTATTAGCAGGAATTAGAGTAAGACTCAGAATTTTTGATTCTGCTGAGGCCGTAGGTTTGGAGGCCTAGTGTGTCTTTGAAAGTTGCTTAGCACACTGTCCTGTTAGTCCGGCATCCACGAGAGCAGCAACCCAAGAGAGCGCTAATTGGACACAGCTCCCTTATATGGGCAGGGGCTGGACTAATGCTAATTGGTCCAAACGTATGTAAATCACCTTTACAGAGATTTCTGGGTAACACGTGACCCAAGGACCTACTAAGGTCCTGCAACATACCATATAGGTTACTAGCTTGGTCACATGACCGAAGGCCCTGCGACGCTGAACAAGGTAAGTACTATACATTTCCATACAATATAGTTACAATTATTAATATATACATTTATTAACATTAAAGTTAGACATAAGGAGAGGCGACTAGGGGCTGTCCCACCTGAGAAACCCTACCTGAATGTAGTTACTCTGACTTTGGGGACCTCTACACTAGGTACTGAATGTAATAAGGTACCGGGACACCACAAACCCCCTTACTTAAGATAAGTCGGCCTCAACGTCAGTCCCCTAAGACAGAGGGACAAAGTGAAGGTCGGGTACAACCTATAAACCTACTTAACATTTACTTTTGATGTACATACATTGGTTTGGGTAAACTCACGAACAAGGTGGGTTAGTTCATGAATTTAGTAACAGAATATTAGTCACATGAGACACATCCTACTTAGCATTTTTCTTTCTCTAGCTCACTAGACAATTGAAATCTCACTATACATTTTTATTTAGGTTCACTAGAAAATTGAAATCTCACTATACATTTGTGCCATATTAGCTACCTGTTTAGTACACTGGAAGTATATTGGCTTGCCCGAGGCTTTCTACCAATAAAGCTGGCTACTAGGGTCTATTGACTACATGCTCCTATCCCTAGAATACAACAGATAATCCTTTCCTAGGTTACCTTTAAATGCGTGCATTATCTTTAAGCTAGCAAGAGTATCAACTGGCCAGGCAGAATATCTCGCACACATATAGGAACAGAGAATTAGTGGAAAAATTACATTAGCTACAATTCCCAAGGCATTTACTTTAGTGTGATATAAATTTTTGTTTGTTTGGTGTACTAAATTTAAGTAAACTCAGTGATTGTTTTGAGGTACTATGTGTTTATTACTGTGTGGAAGGTCAGTCTTGATATCTTAGGGGTAGTTTCCCTTGAGTGGACCTTTGAGACCAACGCAACACCACTTCCTGACTCTCAGGGACGTCTTCAAAGGACAATTCTCTGACAACTTCGATCCCAATTCGACCCTCTGGTGAATCTGCAACAGGAGTCACACTCTCTATGGGACTGGCGGGATCCATTAGGTTTGGTGAGGGAAGTCATGGAGTACTTGGTAGGAGAATGGGAGTACTTGGAGCTGTCACTATAGGACACTCTGGGCCAGGCGTAGAGATCAAAGTTGGCTGCACTGCAGCCGGACACTGTACAACAAAGAACATAGTAGGGTGAGGAGAGGAGAACAGCGAAACATCCATTGTGGGGTGGATTCCCTCTCCCGGAACATACTCTCTTGTTGGCCTTGCCTCTGAGGGTGCTGGAGGAGGTGGCTCGGGCAAGTCGTCTTTCATGCACAGCTTTAGCCTATTTCAGTGGACTATCTGTGGCTGGAACCCCTCCTTCCGTACCTCATAAACGACCGTGTCGGGGTATGGCAGGGCCGTAATAGTGTAAGGCTCCGTCTCCCACAGAGAGTCCAGTTTATGCGACCGAGGAAACTTTCGGAGCCAGACTCTATCCCCAAGTTGCAGTGGTCGAGCGGATGCATGCCGATTGTAGTACTTTTGCTGTCTGTACTGAGCCTCGCCCATCTTCTTCTATACAATATCTTTGGCTTCCTCAATCTGTCTTTGGTGCTCAGAGACCCACTCTTGAGAGGCCTGAGGAGAGTTGTTGAAAGGTGCTTGCAAGCCGAAGGCTCTAACTTTAGGCAGTTGACCGTGTCGGCCCATCATCAAAAAGAAGGGAGTGTACCCGGTGGAACAGTGGACAGTGGACAGTATTAATTATACATTTCCAACAGTTCAGGCAGTAGTCTAGGCCACTCTTCGTGCTTCGAAACAGATGCTGCCCTTAGCATGTGAATAAACACCTGATTAATTCTCTCGCACAGCCCATTCCCTTGAGGGTGATATGCAGTGGTCCTGAGCTTCCTACAATCATGAAACTGACAGAGTTCTTGGAACAGTTGAGCTTCAAACGCAGTTCCCCGATCAGTGAGGACCGATTCAGAACACCCGAGTGGTTGGACCCAATGGCTGTAGAAGACCTGGGCGGCCGTCCTGGCAGTAAGATCCTTGACGAGCACAACAACTACCCACTTGGAGTAATGATCCACCATAGTCAAGGCGTAGGTGTATCCTGATCGAGTTGGGGCTAACTTCACGTGATCCAGGACAACCAGTTGATTAGGCCTCTTAGTATGAATGGGATGCAACGGAGCTCTTGCGTCCTTGCGAGAATTCTTGGCGACATTACAGATAATGCACTTGGCACACCACCTCTCTATATCTCCACGCATCCCTACCCAGTAGAACCTTCTTCGGATAGTGGCCTCGGTCTTGTGGACCCCAAAGTGTCCCGACTTGTCGTGATAAGCATTGAGAACCATCGCGGGACCAAGATCTGATGCAGGCGTTCTCCAGACATTGGGTCCAAGGAATTTCGACATAGCAGTCCTTTGTGAAGGAACGGACTATTCATTTGCTGCCACAACCGCTTCAATTCCAAGTCCCCTTGCGCCTTGCGGAGCCTAGTCGGCACTCTCTTTTGCAGTAAGTAGTCCAAGAGGTCTCCCATGACCCTACTCTCGTCTTGCAGAGTCCTCCAAGTGTACAAGTCTTTGGGTGCGTTAGGAGGCCAAGGGTCATCACCTTCTTGAGCGGTTAGAATGTTCTGGCTCACGAACATCTGATAAAAAGGCAGCATCTCCACATCTTCCCATACATCCTCCATGGGGGGCTCCTCACCAGGGGCCATACGGGAGAGCACATCTGCATTAACATTACTCTTTCCACTGAAGTATTTGATATTGAAATCATAGTTTGCCAATCGGAAAGCCCAGCGTTGCTCAATGGCCCCCAACTTGGCAGTGTTCAGATGCGCCAATGGATTGTTGTCAGTGTAGACAATGAAGGGCGTAGCGGCCAAATAGTCCTTGAATTTCTCGGTGACCGCCCAGACCAGCGCAAGGAGTTCGAGTTTAAAAGAACTGCTGTTAGCATCATTCTTCTCTGCTCCCCGAAGATGTCGGCTAGCACAGGCTATGACTCTCTCCTTACCATCTTGCATCTGCGACAGAATAGCCCCCAAGCCTTCAAAGCTGGCATCAGTGTATAACCGGAACGGCTGGCTGTAGTCAGGGTAGGCTAGAATAGGGTAAGGAGGCTCAGTAAGGAGATGCTTCAGAGCCCGAAAAGCCACTTCTTGGTCTTCACCCCACTGTATAGGGAGTCTCCCATTATAGTTCTCCTTGGCAATTCCCCGTAACAGTGTAGTCAGAGGCCCGGCAATCTGGGCGAAATAAGGGATGAACCGTCTGTAATAACCGGCAAACCCCAGGAAACTTCGAACTTCACGTACAGTTCTGGGTGTAGGCCACTCTTTTACGGCACTCAGTTTATCGGGATCGGGTTGGACACCTTCAGCACTGACGACATGCCCCAGATAGTGGACCTTGGGCTTCAGCAAGTGGCACTTGGAGGGCTTTACTTTCAGGCCATGCTGGATAAGGACCTGGAAGACTTCTCTGAGATGTTCAAGATGCTCTTGGTACGTCCGAGAGTAGACGATGACGTCATCCAGATAGAGAAGGACAATCTGAAAATTCGAGTGCCCAAGGCATCTTTCCATCAGCCACTGAAAGGTAGCTGGGGCGTTGCAAAACCCAAAGGGCATACTCTTGAACTCGAAGAGCCCCATTGGGGTCACAAATGCCGTCTTTTCTTGATCCTCCTCGGCCATAGGGACTTGCCAGTACCCACTCATCAGGTCCAGTGTAGAAAAGTAAGCCGCGGATCCCAGAGGGACTCTTCTATCCTAGGAAGAGGGTATGCATCCTTATAGGTGATATCATTCAACTTCCTGTAGTCCACACAGAATCGGATAGTTCCATCCTTTTTCTTAACAAGGACTAAAGGAGTGGCCCAAGGACTCTGGCTTTCTCAGATGACATCAGCTTCCTTCATTTCCTGCAGCATTTTTTTTTTTTACAGTCTGGTACATTGCAGGGGCAACCGGCCGGTGCCTCTCCTTGATGGGGGGGACTATCTCCAGTTAGAATCCGATGCTGGATTATCGTGGTCCTGCCAAAATCGGTGAGGTGTTTGCTGAAGGCTTCTTGAAACTGTTTAGCTACCTGAATGACACCTCCAACCTGGTCCGGGGGAGTTTTGTTGTCTCCTATCTGCACCAGGGGTCCTTCCGGTCTTTGTCGGGCCCTGGGGCAGTCTGAGCAGTCCACTGTCTGGCCACTTGAGGTTTAGACATCACATCTCGGGGGTCCAGATGATGCAGCTGAGCAACAGGGGTATACTTGGCCAATCTTGTGACAACTGGAGAGAGGTTAACCACTCGAACCGGAACTCTCCCATTCTGCACAGTGACAAGGCTTCTTGCGGCACGTACCAAAGGGTAGTCTTCCAATTGCATGGGTTCCAAAAGTGCCTGGTAGCCTTGATTCTTCACCCCTGGTCGGGCTCAACACCAGATAATAGTTTCTGTCTGTGGCTGCAGCGTGACGGCCCGCATGTCTTGAATTCTCACCCGGCAGATCTCTCTGTGAGGATTGACAAACTTTTGTTCAGCTTGGAGTGTCCTGAGGTGGTGCGCGGCTCTCCAGGCAGAGGGTGACATGTAGGGAATAGAAGCCTGTAACAAGTTAACTATGTTATTAAAACAGTGTCTCATGATGTTCATTCCCAGAATAAACTCAGCTGCATGATCATCAACAACACTAGTAATAATAACACCTTGCCCCCTAAGAACATGATTCCCCACTTGCACTGTGGGCTCCCAGTAGCCATGCTTGGGTACTGGTTTCCCATTCCCTGCCATTGCACGAAAATCTACGTCCTGAGGTTCACACAACTTTTCAGGACCCCAATGCTTATAAAACACCCCTCGAGGAATAGTGGACACCTGGGACCCAGTGTTAATCAAAGCTTGCAATTTAACCCCTTATACTACTATTTGTACATAGGGACAAGGGGAAACATACATAGAGAGTCCTGTTTTGGTGCTGGTTGATTCCGGACCTTCTGTAATTACTCCCGGGGTGTGGTCCTCGACCCCCAGGGGATGCCAGTTTAAAGCCCAGCATTGGCTCTTCCAGTGTCCAGGCTTTTTGCAATAACTACTGACAGGCCGTTGAGTCCCAGGGGGCCGTACAGGGGGATTATTAGGCGGCCTGGTGGGACGAGGGGCAGTCTCTTTAGAGGACCGGGAAATAGTTCTCCCCACCATTTCTTTCACAACTTTAGTTAACTGGTCAATGTCTTGCCGGACATGTTGCAAGTCATTAGCCCAGGGACTAGAGGGAGGTGACACAGCAGTCGGCTGGGGTGTAGTTATGGCTGCGGCCGGGGCCGAGGCCCCCAAGGATTAAGTAGAAAGGGGGCTATTTTCTTCAGCTTCGGTGCTGGATTCAATGACCTTAATGGCCAGTCTCTTGAAGGCGGGAAAAGCCATATCTGTTTTTTGAGCTGCCAGCATCCTGAGTTTGGCCTTATCCCACTTATTCTGGGCCCAGTCTATGAACCTGTCCATCAACCCCCGGTTACCCTGATCGGGCGTATTGCCGTCTAGCTTTTGTACCACTTCTAATGCATTCTGCAGGGCCACAGCATAGGCCCGAAGAGTCTCACCTGGTTTCTGTAGTCGCTCATACAGTCTTAAAAGTAGGGGGGAGTGAGACTTGAACACTTGATAGAGCCCCTCAAAAATCTTCTCCACTGTAGCCTTGTCGGTCGATGGCCATTTGCGTACTTCCTCCAATGCAGGTCCCTGCAACTGTCCAGTAAGTAACTGCACCTGTAGATGAGGGGAGAAAGCATAAAAAGCGAAGAGGCTGGAGATCTTCTTTTTGAAGTCCGCGTAAACGGATCCCCGCTATAATGTGGGAGAACAGGGTTCCCAAAAAGACAGGAGTAGCCGCAGGTGGCCTGGAGATCAGAGCAGCGACTGGAGATGAATTTGGTTGGGCCTGCCCTGCTGGCTGTACTGGTTCCCCTGCGGAAACCACTGGAGCATCACCATCTTGCTGACTAGGGGGTGCAGGTGACGCTGGGACAGGCACCGGAGCAGGGTCTGGTGGTGGAGCAGGTCCTGGAAGTGGTACTGCCACTGTGGGATCCGACATCTTGGCAAACGGGATTGTCCCTTTAAATGAAGCTCGGGAACGTCGGTCCCTTTAAGAGACGTAGCTGTTTTCTGATCTGGAACTTGAGTGCGTAGATCTTGAACTTGAGAGCGTTGATCTGGAAATTGAGTGCGCTGACCTGCAACTCGAGTGCGACGATCGGGAGTTGAATATCGTGCAACCAGGACTTTAGTTTAGCGATCTGGTGCTTCTGGACTTTACACTGGGCCGGTTCTTTAACCTTTTTAATCTTCAGCCCCACTCTACGTTTCTTTTCCGCACCCGCTAAGTCTGTCCACAGATTTCCGGCCCGGGACTCCACCAAAATGGACGCCGCGGCTCCGGAGACTTCGGTGGGCGAAGTTTCAGGATCGCGCGCACGGGAAGGACTAGCTGTTTCCTTAACCCCTTGCGCTTCGAATTGCGGCTCTGCAGTATTTTTCGCCTCCCCCCTTACTTTTCGTGCGCACTTTCTGCACACCGCACCAGCAGCAACATCCCGTATTTTGGCAGGAGATTCACAGTACATTAATAAAGTCTTTCTCTTAGGGGGGAGTACACTTTACTTGGTGGCAACAGCTGGAGGCACACACCCATTTCCTGTTCGTAAGACGCCAAAAAGCTATGGTAGCTTGGGGGGTGTAGGATATTGGGAGTGTAGCTGTGCTGGTTTTTAAAGGGTGCTTGTCAACCCTTGCTATTCGTGACGCCAGGGTGAAAGCTCCTCAATAAAGCTTTTCCTACCGCCGCCCTTCCCAGGAACGATAGGGAGGTAGATGATAATAAGTTTAAGTAGAGAGTAATGATGGATTGTCCACAACCGGAAAGCTTCTGCAAACAGCGCTAACTTTACTGAAGATTTTCTGTACACTTCATTAACATAACAGTCTCTCATCAATACAGCTTCCTTTTGAAGATTGACAATGGTTGGGACTTTAGCTTTAAGAGTCTCTAGTATATTGCGCTGTTCCACTGGATTTAGGGGAATTAGTTGCGGTCCAGTAGTCACGCTAGCATTAGCAGGAATTAGAGTAAGACTCACGATTTTTGAGTCCGTAGGTTTTGAGGCCTTGCATGTCTTTGAAAGCACGTCCTGTTAGTCCGGCATCCACAAGAGCAGCAACCCAAGAGAGCACTAATTGGACGCAGCTCCCTTATATGGGCAGGGGCTGGACTAACGCTAATTGGTCCAAACGGATGTCAATCACCTTTACAGAGATTTCTGGGTAACACATGACCCAAGGACCTCCTAAGGTCCTGCAACATACCATAGAGGTTACTAGCTCTGTCACATGACCGAAGGTCCTGCGACGCTGAACAAGGTAAGTATTATACATTTCTATACAATATAGATAAAATTATTAATATATAAATTTATTAACATTAAAGTTAGACTTAAAGAAGATATCCAGTTTTTGAAAAATGTATCCCCTATCCTAAGGATAGGGGATAAGTTTCAGATCGCAGGGGGTCTGACCGCTGGGGCCCCCCGCGATCTCCTGTAGGGGGACCCGACATCCCGCGGGAAGGGGGCGTGTTGACCACCACATGAAGCGGTGGCTGACACGCCCCCTCAATACAACTCTACGGCAGAGGCGGTGCGCTGCCTTTGGCAATCTGCGGCTCTGCCATAGCGATGTGTTGAGGGGGCGTGTCAGCCGCCGCTTCATGCGGTGGCCAACACACGCTATCTGCCCAGCGAGTCGGACCCCCCCATGATGTGAAACCTATCCCCTATCCTTAGGATAGGGGATAAGTTTTTCACCACTGGACTACCCCTTTAAGGATAGGTGACTAGGGGCTGTCCCACCTGAGGAACCCTACCTGAACGTAGTTACTCTGACTTTGGGGACCTCTACACTAGGTACTGGATGCAATACGGTATCGGACACCACAAATTCACTCCAATTTTTGTCTGCAAACAGGTATAATATTAGCAGAAATTGATGCCAGCTCCCATTTCTGAGGAAGCCTCTCTGTAAATTTAGCGCTGCTGACTCAGGTGGGCTTCTACATGAGACCGGCATATGTGATGTTCTTAAAGAATTCCCTGTTAATTGTAAGGATCGGTGGGGATGTAAACACAGGTCTCTGTGACATGTCAAATGTTATTGAAATGATAGTAACACTTTAAGGTGCTTGTTGAGCCCCACAAGATTCTAAGGGATCAGGGTGGCATGTGAAAAGAAAATTATACTCAACTTTCCCTGAATCAATGTATATTACAAATATACATATTATCTACATTATATCAAAAGTTGTTGTTAATGACAAGTACACTTTAATGTGAACAAACCTTTAGGTCCCATTCATACTCCCAAATTTTAGCAGAATTTCTGTGCGGACATTCTGTGGGCAGTCGGCATTAGGACTGCTCGAAAAAACGCTGACTCAATAGGTGGCAATGCATTTCAAAGCAGATTTTGAATGGACGGGGGATGGCATTTGAATGTGTTCACCAGTTGTTTCTAGCACGGAAATTCTGTCCTTTGCACAGCGTTGTGCTGTCTTTGGGTCTCACTCCTGAGACCCACTGTGATTGAGACTTACAAGTTGGGGAAGTGAGCAGCAGCATTCTTAAAGGGGTACTCCGGTGGAAAACTTTTTTTTTTTTTAATCAACTGGTGCCAGAAAGTGAAACAAATTTGTAAATTTCTTCTATTAAAAAAAATCTTAATCCTTCCAGTACTTATTAGCTGCTGAATACTACAGAGGAAATTATTTTCTTTTTGGAATACAATGCTCTCTGCTGACATAACGAGCACAGTGCTCTCCCTCTCTCTCTCTTTTGCAAAAAAAAACAATCCTCATATGGGTCTGTAGGTGGAAAATTTAAAAGTGCTTATGACTATTAGAAGACGAGAAGGAAAAAAAAAATGAAAGTGCAAAAAAAAAAAAAAAAACACTTCAGTGCACCACTTTGTATGATTCCTCCTCCACAACTTTTTGAGACTTTTCAACCCTTTGCACAAAAAACCCCAAAACAAATGATGTCCATAGCCAGTATTGTAAGGCTTCTTTCACACTACCGTCTTGTTCCTGCATTTTGACAGCCGTTTTTCTGCTGAAAGAGGTCATGAAAAAATAGACAAAATAACTGAACATAACGGATGATAATGGATGACCAATGTCCGTTATTTTAACCGGCATTCTGTCAAATTAACGGACATGTTCCATCCGTTATCACCCGTTATTTCATCTGTTATATTCTGTTATTTTATGTCCGTTATTTTATTTCCATGTTCTGAGCATGCGCAGTACAAATAACGTATCATAACGGGCACTAACAGATATCAATTGTGAACGTCCGTCACCCATAGACTTCAATGTTAAAATGTTAACAGCCGTTATCCCACCGTTATTTTTGACGGGACAAAAAGCAGTGCATGCACTGTCGTTTGTGCCATCAAAAAGAACGGCCGTTAGTCATAACTGGGACATAACTGATACTAAAGTATGGTCAAAAAATCCCATTGACCTGAATGGGATATTCGGACGGCCATATTAGAAACTTTTAGATGTGAGTTCATGATGGAAGATTTTGCAGGGTGACAACGGTAGTGTGAAAGGGGCCGAAGCCAGGTCTGGGATGGTATATGTTTGTGGTGTAATTGTGTTTATTTATTTTTTTAACCTCTTAAGGATGCAGGGCATACCTGTATGCCCTGAGTCCGCTCCCTTTCTATAACGTGTGGCCACAGCGAGGCCCCCCTGTCATAGTGGGTCGGGCTCGCTTGGCCTCTAACAGCCACGAGTCCCAGCTGTTAATAGCCTGCGGCACTGATGGCGGTGCCGCGCACTATTAACCCTTTAGACGCGGCGTTCAAAGTTGATCGCCACATCCAAAGTGAAAGTAAACTACTCCCGGCTGAGATCCAGGCATGAGCAGTCAAGCGGAAGAATCATTGATGAATGTTATCCTATGGGATAACAATGATCAATGTAAAAAATCAGTGTGTGCAGTATTAATGGCAAAAACAAAAGTGAAAAGATCATTTAACCCCTTCCCTAATAAAAGTTTGAATCGCCCCCCTTTTACCATTAAAAAAAAAAAACTGTGTAAATAAAAATTAACATGTGGTATCACCGTGTGCGAAAATGTCCAAATTATAAAAATATATAATTAAACCGCGCGGTCAATGGTGTACATGCCAAAAAATTCCAAAGTCCAAAATTGCGTATTTTTGGTCACTTTTTATATCATGAAAAAATGAATAAAAGCGATCTAAAAGTCAGACCAATACACATATGGTACCGCTAAAAACTTCAGATCACGGTGCAAAAAATTAGCCCTCATACCGCCTGTACGCAAAAAAAATTTAATAGTTATAGGGGTCAGAAGTTTTAAACATATACATTTTCCTGCATGTAGTTATGATTTTACCCAGAAGTACGACAAAATCAAACCTATATAAGTAGGGTATCATTTTAATTGTATGGACCTACAGAATAAAGAGAAGGTGTCATTTTTTTTTTTTTTAACTGTAATTTTTATTAAGAAGTTTTGCAGTTACAGTAATACAAAAGCAAAGTAAGTAAGAAACATCACGGCAGCCAGGCCCAACGCCTGTCGCAGGTAATAAGAACAGTACCAGGGACGAGGCCCAGCAACAAGTAGCAGAACAGGGATCAGACCCCAACAAAAAGAACTGCCGAGGCACACAAGATACCATAGACGAACTAAAGTAAGCCTCCGGCACAAAGACATGATGCTACCATGGGCATAACATAAAACATATGGGACTCATATGCATGGGCAACTACGTACCACATACCACCAAACACAGACAACAAGACGACAAAGTCCACTGACAAAAAAGGAGGGGATTGGGGAAGGGAAGACAAGCAACAGCACACAAAGACAACATAGAACAACCACAAAAGGTACAAAAAAGAAATCGGATAGAGAAAGAGAAGGAAGAGGGGGGAGGAGGAGAGAAAATGAAAGAGAGGAATATCAAGGCGGTTGCCTATCAGTATAACGATCCCAGGGCTCCCAGACCGAAAGAAATAAGGGGATAGAATTGTTGAGAGAAGCAGTCAAGAATTCCAAGGAACGCATCTCTCGGATACGAGCTAACAATTCTGACTCAGGAGGGGGGAGAGTCCTCTTCCAATGCTTGGCTACTAGGGTTTTGGCAGCCAGAACAACATGTTGGAAGAGCTTAAAAGGCTTCTTAGATAAGGAGGGATGAGAAAGATGGAGGAGGTAAATAAGGGGGTCCAAGGGGACCAATATACCTAACACATCATATAGCAATCTCTGCACCCCTCTCCAATAATCTGTCAATAAGGGGCAAGACCAAAATAAATGGAACACTGTGCCCAGTCCCACCCCACACCGCCAACACTGAGGAGGAATATCAGGATTAAGTCTATTCAATAATTCTGGAGTATGATAGACAAGGTGTCATTTTTACAAAAAATGCACTGCGTCGAAACTGAAGCCCCCAAAAGTTACAAAATGGTTTTTTTTTTTCAATTTTGTCGCACAATGATTTTTTTTTTTTTAACATTTTGCTGTTCATTTTTAGGTAAAATGACTGATGTCATTATGAAGTAGAATTGGTGGCGCAAAAAATAAGCCATCATATGGATTTTTAGGTGCAAAATTGAAAGAATTATAATTTTTTAAAGGTAAGGAGGAATAAACGAAAGTGCAAAAACGGGAAAAAACCCGGGTCCTTAAGGGGTTAAGTAAAGTCGCACTTCATACATCAGTAACCAATGCAAAGTGAGGAACCAAATAGGGTACTAAAGTGATTTTAGTAAAAGAAACTACTTTGCAAAAAGACACAACCTTCGGCAAAAAGAACACAAAAAAGCTTCAAAAATCCCCTCCCGCCTCCATAGAGAACTAGATTACAGTAGACGTGTGTGTAGAATATTTTAGTAACCCTGCACTTTGTCCCAGCTCGTCCTGGATGTGATGCTGCACTCCGCTCAGTTACTGTGCACTGACACATAGCTGCCTGCAGGGGGTGCTCTCACACGCCGTCCTGATTGTCGCACAGCTCTGCTACTTTTCCACCCTTCTACAAGAATGTAGTAATGGTAGAAGTGTCTGCACAGGAGTCCGATGCTCCCGGATCAGTAAGTATCTATATTCTATAGTAACTATACAGTACGGTTTTATGTTGAACTTGATGGACTCTTGTCTTTTTTTCAACCTTATAAACTATGTAACTATATGTAACTCCAGCAGGCGGTATAAAGCTGTGCAGCAGTCCTGGAGTTCTGCAGGTCCCGGGCGGGATTAGTGCACACAATGTAACTTCCCCCCCTTTCGGTGCAGGGGGGGAGCGGTAAGAACTTAGTGCGGGTTCTGATGTGGCATTGCAGCACATAGTCTTTTCCCTCCGGTTTTTGGGGACATGTAGCTGCTCGTACAGGGATCTCTGGCTCCTACAGATCATCCTTTGTTCCTTATGCAGCTGCCGTACCCGGCATGATGTCCTGTAGGGGGGTGGGCTGTGATCTATAGGAATGTGAGGGGGCAGGGATGGCTGCTTTGTATTGTTTCCAAACTGTGGGGCTCCAGATGTTGCAGAACTACAACACCCAGCATGCCCGGACAGCCACCTGGGATGGCTGAAAGGGACTGATCCAAATAGGTCCCGACAACAACTTACAGAGCATGCGGACTGTATAGCTACGCCAGGAAATTTCACACAGGACTATTACTCCCATCATCACCTGTTGATATCTCAATGATGAGGCAGTGCTGGTTACACTTTGACACACTACACCGCTGTTCTCCAAACTGTACACCTCCAGCTGTTGCAAAACTACAACTCCCAGCATGCGTTGGCTGTCCGGGCATGCTGGGAGTTGTAGTTTTGCAACAGCTGGAGGTTCACAGTTTGAAGACCACTGCTATAGATTAACCTCTTAAGGACTCAGCCCATTTTGGCCTTAAGGACTCAGACAATTTAATTTTTACGTTTTCATTTTTTCCTCGTCGCCTTCTAAAAATCATAACTCTTTTATATTTTCATGCACAGACTAGTATGAGGGCTTGTTTTTTGCGTGACCAGTTGTCCTTTGTAATGACATCACTCATTATACCATAAAATGTATGGCGCAACCAAAAAACACTATTTTTGTGGGGAAATTAAAACGAAAAACGCAATTTTGCTAATTTTGGAAGGTTTTGTTTTCACGCCGTACAATTTATGGAAAAAATTACATGTGTTCTTTATTCTTAGGGTCAATACGATTAAAATGATACCCATTATTATATACTTTTATATTATTGTTGTGCTTAAAAAAAATCACAAACTTTTTAACCAAATTAGTACGTTTATAATCCCTTTATTTTGATGACCTCTAACTTTTTTATTTTTCCGTATAAGCGGCGGTATGGGGGCTCATTTTTTGCGCCATGATCTGTACTTTTTTTTGATACCACATTTGCATATAAAAAACTTTTAATACACTTTTTATAATTTTTTTAAAATAAAATGTATTAAAAAAGTAGGAATTTTGGACTTTTTTTAATTTTTTTTCGTTCACGCCGTTCACCGTACGGGATCATTAACATTTTATTTTAATAGTTCGGACATTTACGCACGCGGCGATACCAAATATGTCTATAAAAAATGTTTTTTACGCTTTTTGGGGGTAAAATAGGAAAAAACGGACGTTTTACTTTTTTATTGGGGGAGGGGATTTTTCACTTTTTTTTTACTTTTACTTTTACATTTTTTTAAATTTTTTTTTACACTTGAATAGTCCCCATAGGGGACTATTCATAGCAATACCATGATTGCTAATACTGATCTGTTCTATGTATAGGACATAGAACAGATCAGTGTTTTCGGTCATCTTCTGCTCTGGTCTGCTCGATCACAGACCAGAGCAGGAGACGCCGGGAGCCGGACGGAGGAAGGAGAGGGGACCTCCGTGCGGCGTTATGAATGATCGGATCCCTGCAGCAGCGCTGCGGGCGATCCGATCGTTCATTTAAATCGCGAACTCCCGCAGATGCCGGGATCTGTATTGATCCCGGCACCTGAGGGGTTAATGGCGGACGCCCGCGAGATCGCGGGCGTCGGCCATTGCCGGCGGGTCCCTGGCTGCGATCAGCAGCCGGGATCAGCCGCGCATGACACGGGCATCGCTCCGATGCCCGCGGTTATGCTTAGGACGTAAATGTACGTCCTGGTGCGTTAAGTACCACCTCACCAGGACGTACATTTACGTCCTGCGTCCTTAAGGGGTTAAAGGGGTACACCGGTGAAAACCTTTTTTCTTTTAAATCAACTGGTGGCAGAAAGTTAAACATATTTGTAAATTACTTCTATTAAAAAATCTTAATCCTTCCGGTGCTTATTAGCTGCTGAATGCTACAGAGGAAATTCCTTTCTTTTTGGAACACTGATGACATCACGAGCACAGTGCTCTCTGCTGACATCTCTGTCCATTTTAGCAACCATGCATAGCAGATGCATAGCAGATGTATGCTAAGGGCAGCATGGTGGCTCAGTGGTTAGCACTGCTGCCTTGCAGTGCTGGGGACCTGGGTTCAAATCCCACTAAGGACAACAATAAATAAAATGTTATTATTATTATTATAATAATGTCAGCAGAGAGAACTGTGCTCGTGATGTCATCAGAGAGCATTCCAAAAAGAAAATAATTTCCTCTGTAGCATTCAGCAGCTAATAAGTACAGGAAGGATTAAGATTTTTTAATAGAAGTAATTTACAAATATGTTTAACTTTCTGTCACCAGTTGATTTAAAAGAAAAAAGGTTTTCACCGGAGTACCCCTTTAACTCTACAGTTATTGTTCATCATTCTAACTTGCAGCAGATTGTTTTATTAAGAGAGTCCGAAACCCTCTAGTCTGGTGCCATATTGATGGCTAAAAACTGATCAGGACATTACATACAGGACTACTACTCCCATCATTACCTGCCTGATATCCCAATGATGAAGCTGTTGTAGTGCAGTCGTAAAGATACAGCAAGCATGCAGCTACCCATTAGAACGTTCCACCAGGAGATATGTGTTCAAACTACTACTCCCCTCATCATCTATTTACATCCCAATTAGAGATGAGCGAACTTACAGTAAATTCGATTCGTCACGAACTTCTCGGCTCGGCAGTTGATGGCTTTTCCTGCATAAATTAGTTCAGCTTTCCGGTGCTCCGGTGGGCTGGAAAAGGTGGATACAGTGCTAGGAAAGAGTCTCCTAGGACTGTATCCACCTTTTCCAGCCCACCGGAGCACCTGAAAGCTGAACTAATTTATGCAGGATAAGTCATCAACTGCCGAGCCGAGAAGTTCGTGACGAATCGAATTTACTGTAAGTTCGCTTATCTCTAATCCTGATGATGAGGCAGTAGTACCGCACTTGCAATAATAGAGGAATACGATACGTACAGCCACATTTAGGGTAAATTTCCACACAACTGTGGAATCTGCGTTCTCTATATAAATAATGAATAATAATAATGATACGATGATAATATCATTATACTGTATTATTAATAATAATAATAATAATAATTAATTATTATTATCATTATATAAAAATAAAAAAAATAAAAAAATTACAAAAACTTTCAACGCTTTTGCCTGCATTTTGCTGATTTTTTTTCCCCATTACATTTTGTCTGGCATTTTTTTTTTTTTTTTTTTTTTTTATTCTAGTGTAACTTGCTTTATTTTGAGCATTTGTTAATGTTAAACCACATTGGGGGGGGGGATTTATCAAAACCTGTGCAGAGGAAAAGGTGACCAGTTGCCCATAGCAACCAATCAGATCGCTTCTTTCATTTTTAACAAGGCCTCTGCAAAATGAAAGAAGCGATCTGATTGGTTGCTATGGGCAACTGGGCAACTTTTCCTCTGGACAGGTTTTGATAAATCTCCCCCATTGCCTTTTTTTTTTCTTCATTTTTCCTGTCTCATAGATATTCTGTCATTGAGCCCCCCCCCAAAAAAACAACCAAAACACCAATAAAGAAAGAAAAAACACTACATTGAAAAACTTTAAGTAGTTGTGGTGGTTTTATAGTTTTACATCATTATATAAAAATTGCAAAAAAAAAAAAAAAAAAGAATCCCAAAAACTTTCAACGCTTTTGCCTGCATTTTGACTATTTTTTTGTTCCATTACATTTTGTCTGGCGTTTTTTTTTGTATTCTAGTGCAACTTATTGCTTTATTTTGAGCATTTGCCAATGTTAAACCCACATTGCCTTTTTCTTATTTATTTTTCCTCTCATAAAAAATCTGTCACTGAGCCCCCCCCCAAAAACAAACAAAAACACCAATAAAGAAAAAAAAGCTATACGGTCTGTCGGTTTTATAGTTTCACACCATCTGACCGTGGTATTTTTTTGCGCAAAAAAAAAAAAAAAAAAAAGGAAAACAAAACTGTGCGTTGAATGAATCAATTTTTGGGTGTTTTTGTGAAGAAAAAAAGTGGAAACCCAGCCTTGGGGGATGGTAACACGATGGTAATTTGCAGTGGTGTAACCAATGTGAGTTACGCTACCGTTCACTTTAATGGGTCAGTCTGCAAATCTGCCACTATTGCGGACTTTTGGCGGACCCACTGAAATGAATGGTAGCGTAACTGCCAGCGAGTTACGATCGTGTGCATGTACCCTTAAAGGGGTACTACGGTGGAAAAGTTTTTGTTTTTTTAATCAACTGGTGCTGGAAAGTTAAACAGATTTGTAAATTGCTTCTATTAAAAAATCTTAATCCTTCCAGTACTTATTAGCAGCTGAATACTACAATACTATATTTTTTTTCTTTTTGGAACACAGAGCTCTCTGCTGACATCATGAACACAGTGCTCTCTGCTGACATCTCTGTCCATTTTAGGAACTGTCCAGAGCAGCATATTTACTATGGGGATTTTCTCCTACTCTGGACAGTTCTTAAAATGGACAGAGATGTCAGCAGAGAGCACTGTGGTCCAAAAAGAAAATAATTTCTTCTGTAGTATTCAGCAGCGAATAAGTGCTGGAAGGATGAAGATTTTTTAATAGGAGTAATTTACAAAAAAAGTTTTCCACCGGAGTACCCCTTTAAGCGCACTCCAACACAAGCTATATGTCCAAATTACTACTCCCTTTCATGCCTGTTTATATCGTAATGATGAGGCAGTAGTACTGGTTTCGCATATATAAAATAATGCGCACAGCTGCACTTAAACCAGGACCTAGTGTAAATTTTTGCATTTTTTTAGAGCCATAATTTTTTTTTTTCATTCACAGAGCCATATAGGGGCTTGCTTTTTGCAGTACCAATTGTACTTTGTATTGCTACTCTTCATTTTACCGTAAAATATACTGTGAAACAAAATAACAATTTTTGTGAGTTTAAAAAAAAAAGAAAAAAACAATTCAGCAAAGTTTTTTTTTTTTTTTTATACAATTTATTGTGCAGTAAAATTGACAAGCCATCTTTATTCGTCAGGTCGGCACGATGACAGCGATATCCCATTTGTGTTGTTTTCATTTTGTTTTACTGCTTTTTAAAATTGCTCAGAATTGCTGTATTTTGACCCTCAACTTTTTTTTTGTCTTCATCTATGAAGTAAGAACTTGTTTTTGTTTTTTTAAACTGATATACCTGGGCATGTATGTTACTTCACGGCGAGCATGTGACTCCAGATTTGTAGGTATTCATAAGACATTTACCACGTTCAGGTCTTCTCGTATAAGTCTTTATTTATTTGCATGATTTCACATTCTTAGAGATACAATACTTCTGTTATTGGGGTACGATGATCCCCATCCCAGATAGGTAAGATGAATGACAAATACCTCAGCGGAGACATATACGAGAAGACGTGAATGTGGTAAATTTCTTATGAATACATACAAATCTGGAGTCATATGCTTGCCGTGAAGTAACATACTTGCCCATGCATACCAGTTTAAAGGGGTACACCGCTGCTCAGCGTTTGGAACAAACTGTTCTGAACGCTGGAGCCGGCGTCGGGAGCTCGTGACATCATAGCCCCGCCCCCTCATGACATCACACCCCGCTCCTTCAATGTAAGTCTATGGGAGGGGGGTGTGACGGCTGTCACACTCCCCTACCATAGACTTGCATTGAGGGGGTGGGGCGTGACACCATGAGGGGGCGGGGTTATGACGTCACAAGCTCCCGGCGCCGGCTCCAGTGTTCGGAACAGTTTGTTCCAAACGCTGAGCAGCGGCGTACCCCTTTAAAGTTGCTTCAATGCAAGTCTATGGAAGGGGGGAGTGACGGCTGTCAAGCCCCCTCCCATATTCTTGCACTGAGGGGGCGGGGTGTGACACCATGAGGGGCGGGGCTATGACGTCATGAGCTCCCGGCGCTGGCTCCAGTGTTCGGAACAGTTTGTTCCAAATGCTGAGCAGCGGCGTACCCCTTTAAAGTTGCTTCAATGCAAGTCTATGGGAGGGGGGCATGATGGCTGTCACGCCCCCCCTCCCATAGACTTGCATTGAGAGGGCGGGGTGTGACACAATGAGGGGGTGGGGCTATGACATCACGAGCTGCCGGCGCCGGCTCCAGCATTCCAAACGCTGAGCTGCGGCGTACCCCTTTAAAGTTGCTATATAACATTGGTGGAAACTAATGAAGATGTACTAGTTGTGTAGAGTGACCACAAGCTATTGACTTGTTTTTATGTCGATATCTTTAGTTTTTATCATTATTATTTTAGGGTAGATGGGACGTTTTTTATTGTTTTTGTTTTTCATTTTTTCTGGAATGTGATGTGAACAAAAATGTAATTCAGGTGATTAATGGTCTATTGAAATGTACAGTATTCTGCGCAGATTTCAATGTAAACTGTATGACTGAACCCAGCTTGAAATCCTGCGCATCAGATCTGCGCAGAATTTTGTACGTGTACATAGACCCTAAAAAGGGATTGGTATAGTTTTGGTATATTTTTTTTTCCCTGCCATTCACTGTGCAGGATCAATAATGTGATATTTTTATTATTTGGACAATTCTGCATGTGGTGATACAAAATGTGTTTATTGTTCTGTTTGGCAAAGGGGTGTGATTAAAATTTTTATTATGGGAGCGGTTTATTTATATATTACTAGTTGAGTACATGGAGTACACAGTCTTCCAAATAAATCTTGTGGGAGAGGAAAAGCAACAGTGATGCTCTCTTACTCATATTTCATCCTTATAACTTGTCCTCATATCCTGTCCTCATATCCCGACCTCATATCGCGACCTCATATCTCGTCCTCCTATTCCGTTCTCATATCTTGACCTCCTATCTCTGTTCTCATATCCCTACCTCATATCCTGTCCTTATATCCCGACCTCACATCCTGTCCTCATATCCCGACTTCATATCCCTACCTCATATCCCGACCTCATAGCTCATCCTCATATCCCGTCCTCATATTCCTTTCTCATATCTTGACCTCCTATCTCTGTTCTCATATCCCGTCCTCATATCCCGTCCTCATACCCCGTCCTCATATCTTGTCCTCATATCCCGTCCTCATATCCCGACCTCATGTCCCAACCTCATGTCCCGACCTCATGTCCCGTCTTCATATCCCAACCTCATATCCCGACCTCATATCCCGTCCTCATATCCCGACCAAATGTAACAAAAGATATGAAGATCAGCTCACTCAATGTTATATAAGTCCCGGCATCTAGCACAACCTCTCCTAGTGGAAGCTCGAGAATGTAGCTCTGGGGCTGGGTCGCCAGATGGTATGATAGCAGACAAAAGAACAGGATTTCCGGCTCCCAACTCAGATAAAGTTCCAGGCTTTAATTTAGATCATATTAAAATACAAAAACAGCATGAAAAAAAAGAGAGAAAATAAAAGAACACTAACGAAATGCACCAACGCGTTTCGACTTATTAATATGTCTTAGCCATGACTAAGACTTATTAATAAGTCGAAATGCGTTGGTGAGTTTCGTTAGTGTTCTTTTATTTTCTTTCTTTTTTTTGCATGCTGTTTTTGTATTTTAATATGATCTAAATTAAAGCCTGGAACTTTATCTGAGTTGGGAGCCGGAAATACTCATATCCCGACCTCATATCCCGACCTCATACCTCATCCTCATATCCCATCCTCATATTCCTTTCTCATATCTTTCTAAAAGCAGAAGAGTAGGCGCTCCATAGGGTAATACCACCGGAGATGGGGGGGAGGGGAGAGTGAAATCTAATTGTGACTGCTCACCCTGGGTGGTTGTGTAACAGCATACACAACAATGGAAAACGCTGGGATACAATGGTCCGTCTGCGGCCCTCCTGGTGTGGATATATGTGTATACAAGAAAAAGCTTCAATGATAGGAACAGGAGTACATCGGCGCCGAACGGACCCAGGACACGGCAAGGTAGGAAGGTAAAATCCAATTTATTCGATGCAACGTGTTTCCCTGCGCAAGCGCAGATTCATCAGGCATCCTGACTGATGAATCTGCGCTTGCGCAGGGAAACGCGTTGCATCGAATAAATTGGATTTTACCTTCCTACCTTGCCGTGTCCTCGGTCCGTTCAGCGCCGATGTACTCCTGTTCCTATCATTGAAGCTTTTTCTTGTTTCTCATATCTTGACCTCCTATCTCTGTTGTCATATCCCGTCCTCATATCCCATCCTCATATCCTGACCTCATATCCCGACCTCATATCTCGTCCTCTTATCCCGTCCTAATATTCCTTTTTCATATCTTGACCTCCTATCTCTGTTCTCATATCCCTACCTCATATCCCTACCTCATATCCCTTCCTCATATCCCGTCCTCATATCTTGACCTCAAATCCCGTCCTCATATCCCATCCTCATATTCTGTCCTCAGGTGAGCTGTAATGAAAAGATTGTAGGGGTGTCGCTTTACAGGGGTTGTCTTGTCCTCATATCCCGCTTTTTTACATTCACACCGATCCCCTTGCAAGCTGTTAAACATTATGGCCGACATTTATCATTGTCTTTAGACTGGTTTTTGTGTCTAGAAAAAGTGCAAAAAAGGCACAAGCAGGGTTTATTTGCTCCTTTTGGTTTACACATTTCTGCTGATTTTGAGTTGTAATCCACTGATTTTGGCAATACACATGATATGGAAGGGTTTTATCAACTGCGCCTTTTTGTGCGCAAAGCCATTGAAAAATCTCTAAAACTACACCAACCCAGACTTAGCTTAGCTTTTTGGTGTATGTGAAGAGAGAAATTTCAGAACATGTGACCTGCACAAAATTTATCAAATGCTCTGCGACCATTTAGGGTGCGTTCACACATGCGTATTTTTGCTGCAGATTTTGCTGCCCATTGACTTTAATGGGTAGATAAATCCGCTGAAGCAAATCTGCAGCAGAAAATACGCACGTGTGAACGCACCCTTAATAAATTTGGCGCTCCTACACATTACAGCACACAAAAAAAGGTGTAGAAAAATACTTCACTTACACCTACAATGATAAACGTTGAAGGGCATTAACGTTAAGTCCCTGGCTTGCTGCAGCAGACTCACCGCCAATGGCAGACGTTAGCGATATTACACATGTGATAAGGGTAAGGCTAGGGTCACATTGCTGTCAGACTCCGCTATTCTCAGTTCCGTCAGCAATTCCGTCAGAACTACAGGAGTTTAGTGGAGATGTAGTGCACATTTTTTTTCTCTCCTAAACTCCGGTAAACTACAGGATCCCCACTGAACCCCATTCAAGTGAATAAGTCCTTGGAGACCCGGTGTGAGGTGGTTTTTTGCGCCCCCGTAGATCTATGCGTCCGCTCCTCCCCCAGCTCTCCGAACATTTCCGAAGCTAGAAGTGGGGGAGGGCAGAGCAAGGGGAGAGAGAAGGTCCACGCCCCTCCCTCATCTCCCCTCCCTGAGCTCGGCTGGACGCAGATCTCTACGGCACGCCCCCTCCCTGAGGACATAGATCTCCACGGCAGGTCCCCTCCCTCATCTCCCCTCCCTGAGGATGTAAATCTCCACGGCAGGTCCCCTCCCTCATCTCCCCTCCCTGAGGACGTAGAGCAGTGCTCCCAATGAGCTCTATGTGTAAAGGGGGACATACTGTACTGGCTAAAGGGGGACATACTGCACGGGCTAAAGGGGGACATACTGTATGGGCTAAAGGGGGACATTTAGCCTGTACAGTATGTCCCCCTTTAGCCCATGCAGTATGTCCCCCTTTAGCCCGTGCAGTATGTCCCCCTTTAGCCCGTGCAGTATGTCCCCCTTTACACATAGAGCTCATTGGGAGCACTGCTCTACGTCCTCAGCTTGGGGAGATGAGGGAGGGGACCTGCCGTGGAGATTTACGTCCTCAGCTCGGGGAGATAAGGGAGGGGACCTGCCGTGGAGATTTACGTCCTCAGGGAGGGGAGATGAGGGAGGGGACCTGCCGTGGAGATTTACGTCCTCAGGGAGGGGAGATGAGGGAGGGACCTGCCGTGGAGATTTACGTCCTCAGGGAGGGGAGATGAGGGAGGGGACCTGCCATGGAGATTTACGTCCTCAGGGAAGGAAGATGAGGGAGGGGATCTGCCGTGGAGATCTATGTCCTCAGGGAGGGAAGATGAGGGAGGGGATCTGCCGTGGAGATTTACGTCCTCAGGGAGGGAAGATGAGGGAGGGGATCTGCCGTGGAGATTTACGTCCTCAGGGAGGGGAGATGAGGGAGGGGACCTGCCGTGGAGATCTATGTCCTCAGGGAGGGCGCGTGCCGTAGAGATCTGCGTCCAGCCAAGCTCAGGGAGGGGAGATGAGGGAGGGGGCGTGAACTTCTCTCTCCCCTTGCTCTGCCCTCCCCCAGTTCTAGCTTCGGAAATCTTCGGAGAGCTGGGGGAGGAGCGGACGCATAGATCTACGGGGGCGCAAAAAACCACCTCACACTGGCAGTTACCGTTGTGCTCCATACCATTTCAGGGACCGTTTTGCGCAAGAAAAAAAAGAAGTGCAGAACGGACACTGAATGGGAAAGAAACGGATGTGAACGGCAGTGTGTGCCCAAAACCTGTCTGACGGAAGAAAATCAGTCTAGTGTGACAGATGGTTCACCTGCACTAAACCGAATACACAGGGTTATATTGGGAGAACGTGATTGAACAAGGTATCATTTACATATACCTGTGGTCCTGTTGCAGAGATATAGGGGGGTATTTATCAAAGGATTTGTTTGATTGATGTGTTTTTTTTTCACGTAACTTTGGCGCAATACTTTGGCGCAGTGTCTTTTTGCGCCAAAGTTTGCGCATCTTCTCCACTGTCATTTTTACAACTTTCTCAAAATCAAACAGTCCTGTGTGTGATTTTAACTTTAGTCAGTAATTCATCATTTGCGCCAATCGGTCTTTGACGCAATTTTGGCGCAAATCCCGTTTTTTTGGCGCAAATCCCCGCCATTAAATTTTGCACATGGAAAACACACTTAGCAATGTCAGAAAATGTAAAGGCGTCAAAATACATAAAACATTTTTTTGTGAAAGCAGCGACGCCTCCGGGGCTGCTCAATACTATCCTGCGACATAGTTGTCTCTGAGCGACCTTCACCCTCCGTTGAGCCAGCATCGGACATGGCCGCACAGGTTCAGGAAAGGTAAAGCACTAAAGCAGCGGTCTCCAACCTGCGGACCTCCAGATGTTGCAAAACTACAACTCCCAGCAGGTTGAAGACCACTGCACTAAAGTAAAAAAAAAAAAAACTACTCAAGTTGAAAATAAAATCCATTTCACATGGCGGCTATAAACCCCACAAAAGAAAATAACTCATGTCGCTTGCTGATATACTGCAGGAGGGACTCCGAAATGGCTGCTCTACAGGCTAAAATATGCGTCCTCTGTGGTGGTAAGTTCTGTGTAAAAGGCGCTGTGAACAGCTGATTTCAACATTTGATCCAAAATTACTAACAACTTGCACCAAATGATAAATTTGGTGCCTGTCCACGAAAACCAAAGTGAAAAAAAAAAGGGTAAAAAGAAACTGTCAACAGGTAAAATTGATAAATACCCGCCATAGACTGTATTGCTAATATGTTCATTTTCTCCTGTGCGCAATGGAGGCAGGAGCCGGATTAGGCTGGGTTCACACCACGTTTTTCAAATACGGTTACCGTATACGGTTTTCCGCTAAAAAA
This sequence comes from Hyla sarda, assembly GCF_029499605.1. NCBI lineage: Eukaryota > Metazoa > Chordata > Amphibia > Anura > Hylidae > Hyla > Hyla sarda. The sequence continues at coordinate 53,712,222 of NC_079194.1, forward strand.
ATGTATGGCAAAAACCCTATGCAACCGTATACAACCGTATGACTCCCCGTTTTTCCCCGTACGGTTCTATCCGTTTGCATCAGTTTTTGCCAACGGTTTTGCTATTTTGTTGGAATTAGTTTTCCAGCAATTTAATAAAGTTATTATTGTTCTATTGAAATTCCAATCTGCGCATGTGTCAACTCCAAAAACAGATTAGAAAAACCGTGTGCAACCGTATTCTGAAATTCTGTGTACGGTTCTCATAGACAACAATGTTAAAAGAACCGCATACGTGGTCGACAGCGTTTTTGCCTACGGTTGAAAAATCGGCAAAACCGTATACGAGGCAAAATGGATGCAACCGTACACAACATTTGGAATACGGTTTACAATGCATTCTCTATGCATACGGTTTTGGATACGGTCGTATACGTTTTTTTGCGGAAAACCGTATAAGGTTACCGTATTTGAAAAACGTGGTGTGAACCCAGCTTTCCCCCTTCTTCCACTCCCATAGCCTTTCTCATTACCCATGTGACATCTCTGTGGAAGGACATATATTCGTCAGGGACCCACAGACCTCGTTTTAATCAGGTTCACCCGCACTATAACCCTGAGTATACAGTTTTGTGTGACCATCTATCAGATTCCCTTTAAAGTCTGTCTCCCAGGTGGCATTGCTCCATTGGAAATTCTTACTTTTAGTTTTCATTTGCTTAGTGATATGTACAAGACGTCCTGCATCCACATGTGTTGCCTCTCATGGCTTCCAGGTGACATTTTTCAGGCGGACAATGCTCGCCCACGAACAGCAAGGGTTTCCCAGGAATGTCTCAGATTGCAACACTTCTCGGCCTGAACACCATATTTTTTTATGAGACGAGAATTTAAGGGACCAGATGGTATCTTCGCTTGAGCAGCCTATGAGTGTTCAGGATCTACAGGCCCAGCTGCAATATCTGTGGGCAAATGTTCTGCAGGATACGAAACAGAACCTTTATGCCTCCATGCCAAACCAATCTCATCTCGTATTCAGGCTATAGGCAAAACAGGGCACTAAAGCCTCCTTTCAATTGTACAGTTTCCCCTATAGACTTATCCTTTTTCTCTAATATTGTAATTACATATGTCATCATTACATACATGAGTGTATTCTGTGATATGTAATGCTGCTGATTTACAACCACTGGCGTATTATGTGTCCTGGCTTTTACATGCATCATGCGACATGTCTCGACTGTGCACCCTGGCCGTCCTCCTCTGGACTCTTTCCTGCTGCTTCAGCCATTGCTGCAGTTTCTCCTCTACCCTCTAGGGGCTGTGCGCGAGCACTGGCTGACTACTAGTGTTCTAGTGTTCCGGTGCTCTAATGGTCCAGATATTAGCCTGCTTCTGTTCCTGACTACGTCTCTGCCTGATCCCTCTGCTCCTCTTAGCCTCTCCAGTGTATGACTCAGACCGTTGACTACTCTTCTGTCTACTAGCAAGCTTTCCCTATCTTGCAGCACCTGAGCTATCCAACTCTAATGTTTTAAGAACAGCATCTCTGCTAATCCCCTGGCCTGCCCTGCTGACTCTGACTCAGCCTGTTGTGATCATCCATCTACAGCGCCAGCTCGCCCACACCTGCCTGTAACTCTGGTGCTTGGCACCAGGGCATTCTGGCCTGCTCAGCCAGCTGCCACTTACCATGACCACTCTTGTGGTAGTGACCTGGTTTCTCCCCTGCAGCTAAGACCAGCTTCTGCATCCTGCAGTGGGATTAAAGGTGAAAAACAGTGGAACCCAAATACTCCACTCCCTACGCCGAGCCGGTATGTGGCAGAGCGGGTCCCCACCCGTTGGGACGTTACAGATAATGGAACCATTTTAAACTCATTATTAGTGCTTTCCTTTTCCTTCCACCTCTTCCTTTGTTGCTAGGAGATCTTCTCTAGCCATTTGCCTTGCTTGTTCTTTAGCCTGTTTGACAACATTTTTGTTATGTCCTTTAATTAAGTACTGTTGTTTTTATCTGTCTATATCCTCAGAATAGTCTTCCATCTATGTGCATTTATGTCACACAAATAAACTGTCTTTTTGGGATATTTCTCAACTACAATGGCAGGTGGACATATGTATATACCTAGTGGAGTCTACTGATTTGCTTTTTGTTAAGAGTTTGTTAAATCAAAGTCACTCTTTTGTTTTTCTTCCAAAAATTGGTTCATTGGGCCATAGTTTTTATCTCACACATAAAGAATATCATCAATGAACCGCTGTAGGGAACCAAACCTTCCTGAAGCCATGCAACAAAGAAGATGGTATCAGGTTCACATTTACCCATTTGTAGGTTTGCATAGTGTGGGGTAAATCTTGTTCCCATGGCAGTACCCCATATCTGATGGAAAAAGTTTCCATTATATATAATGTTAGCTATATTGCAGTATCAATTTCATACACTGTTTAATGAAAACAATCTGACTGAGGAAAAAGATGTTACTGCTTGAAATCTTCATTTCTATAACTGTATATATAGAAGTTATGTCTACGATGCCTATGATGATGAATGAATCCCTCCTCTCATAGGCACATGGCTGTAACTGCTCTTTTACGTTTCTAGAAAGGCTGGCGGTAACTCGGTATATCATGGATAGGAAGGGTCGGTGGACATATTTTAGAATTTTTTGGCATGTGATCAAAAGCATCTAAATGTGGTGTAAAATGTATAATAAATGAATGTTCAGATTTTGTTGGGATGCCCAGTTCTTTATCTTTCTATACAGTTCCTTAATAAAAGTACTAGTGGGTCATATTACAATCTCTTAGAAGTTTGATTATCACTAAGGAGTCTTATACTGTAGCTTCAATATGGTACATTAAGTTATCCATTATAACAGTCCTATATCTGCTAGTTAGATGCTTATTTGATTATTTTTAAGCATGTTACAGGTCGTTCTCTCTTTTTTTTTAAATTAGGTTGTATCTACTCATGCGCCTTTTGTTTTCTACCTTTTGTTTAAATCCTGCATCACTAGATTCTCAAAAGTTACCTTAATTCATTGTACCATTGCCACATTCTTCTTTATCCTCACGTATGTCACCCCTATTGCTTTTGTTCCCAGTATTAGGCCTCGTTCACGTTGCTGTCAGACTCCGCTATTCAGAGTTTTGTCAGTAATTCCGTCTGATTGACAGGAGTTTAGCAGAGAAAAAAATAGTGCATGCGCTATTTTTTCTCTCCGCAAAATCCCACTAAACTACCGAGTGAAATTCAAGTGAATTGGGTTTTTATATGGACCCAGCAGTGTCCGTTGTCTTCCGACCTGTTTCATGGTCCGTTCTGCTCAAGAAAAAAAAATAAAAGAGCCGAATGGATCCAGATCCTGAGTGTGACGGAACACAACAGCAATGTCCACCCAACCTTAGTCATTACTATTGAGGTAGGTGGTGCTAGTATATGTGTCTTCCCCTCTGATGATTGTATGTGGATTTTATAAACTGCCAAACTTACCTCTATAGCACAAGTAATATGACTCCTCTCTACTTCATCATCTTCCTTGGTGGGTCTAGTCCTCTGGCAGTGGTTCATTGATGATATTCATTTTTGGGTGGGATCAAAACTATGGCCAAGTGAACCAATTTTGTGAGGAAATATGAAAATGTGACTATTGTTTCGAAGGATATTTCCACCAGTTTGCTTGGAATTGGGTCACAATTTGCCATATATAGTTAGGTACCAGCTCAAAGAACTCCTTCAGCCTACCCGTTGACAGGACCTCCATCATGCTGTTGTTTATTAACAATTACAATCAGAAAATAGAAACATAAAAAAAGAACATGTTTTAGTATGTGGCTCTTATTGGTAAAACAATCTATATGATACATTCTTTAACAGCATAACCAAATTGTTCATACTGTTGATGACACTCATGTTGTCTAATTTAAAAAAACACCCATTTATGTCTCAGTTCTTCCATCCATAGTTCTACTGCCACCACTATGGGTAACAGTAGCTTACCCTCCCAATTTTTCAGTGCATCACCTTCTATCAAAGTATGCTGTGAAACCATGAGAGCCAGAATCACTTCTTTGATACTGGTTCCTTAAAGGGGAACTCCGCCCTTAGACATCTTATACCGTATCCTTTGGATAGGGGATAAGATGTCTGATCGCGGGGGTCCCACCACTGGTGACTCCTGTGATCTCCCTGCTGCACCCGGCGTTCGTTTAGAGCGTCGGGTGCAGTGCCGGAGGCTCTTGACGTCACTGCCAAACCCCATTCCTGACGTCACAGTCTTGCCCCCTCAATGCAAGTCTATGGGAGGGGGCGTGATGTCACGCCCCCTCCCATAGACTTGCATTGAGAGGACATGGCCGTGACATGACGAGCCTCCGCCCCGCATTGCCGGTCATTCGGCACAGAGCGAAGTTCGCTCCGTGTCTGAGGTGTTGCAGTTGAGATCGTGGGGGTCCCCAGCGGCGGGATCCCCCGATCAGACATCTTATCCCCTATACATTTGGATAGGGGATAAGATGTCTAGGGCGGAGTACCCCTTTAATGCAGACAAAAACCCAATGTTGCATCAAAAACTTCCACCATACTATTAAATCATTCTTTAACTCCTTCATCACCCTGATCCTATGAAATGGCTTCCTTGCCCACACTGTACTTCTCCCAAGTCTTCTACTGAACATCCTGTTAATAATGGGCAATATGTCTCCAGCTTGGCACTTTTTCCGAACACCAATGTAGAAAAATACAGAAAACTTCATATAGCCTCCTTTAAAGAAGCAACCAGTGAATCTATAGATCTTGGTGGAACGGCAGCAACCTAAGGCTGTGTCCATTGACAGTATAGTCCAAAAAGGAAAAATAACCAGGGCACTTACCCACAGCGTTGGCTTCAATCTTTTTTATTTCAACACAAAGAATACATAGATTTAAAAAAAAAAGTACAGTGCAGGATATTTATGCCTTTTGCCTCTGACATTTGGCTCCATTCCTGACTACAGTACTGCTTTATTAGTGCTACTGAAACCAATCCGTGACTGTTTTGGGAGCTGTGATCTTCGAAACTTCCTGCAGCTAAGGCCACTGTTACGTTATGCGCTCCGGCCACACAAACTCTGAACGTGAGCACATGGTCCTGTTACCGGCTGCTGCCAAAGGGGCTGGGACTCGCATCGCAGGACACGCCCGCATGCGAGCCCCAGTCCGTCACTCACCGGGTGTTTCTCCTGCCCCCGCCACTGCCTCTCTGCTCCAGCGTCCCCTCCGCACTTGCTGGAGCTTTAAGATTTTAAGGGCCAGTGCGCTCATTAGTGTAATTCACCTGTGGCTCATTGATAAATTCCTCCACCCTCCTCACTTCCCTGCCAGATCTTTGTGGCCTTGAGCGGGAGAGAAAGCATTCCTGTTATTGCCTTGCTGTGTATCTGATCCTTAGCTCCTGGACCTGACCTTGCTCCTTGCCGCCTGCCTACTGACCATTGCCTACTGACCATTTGCTGCTATCCTGACTATGAGCTGCCTTATCCCTTCTGTGCCTCGCATCTCCTCAGCCGGCTGTGTGGTCGAGCCGTGCCAGGGGTAGCGACCTGGGTGCAACCTGCCATCCCGCCTTGCTCTGGTGAAAACCAGCGGCACCTTAGACTCCGCTCCCTGGTACGGTCCGAGTCATCTTCAACACAGGTCCAGCGGATCCAAATCCACCTGGGTTCCTGTCTTCTGAAACGTGAGTGTTACAGACACTTTTCCTTGCAGGAGTTAAATGGGCACTATCATTAAAACTAATTTTTGCTTTTGCAATTCTTATGATATTGCTTATGATAATTAAAAAAATCATTCTAATGTACTTTGTTTAAAAAAAAAAATGACGTTTTTTTTTGTTTTATTTGTGTTTAAGAAAGCTGCCACTAGGTGTCTCCCTACTCGTCCAGAGCACATTTACCCCCTTCTCTTGCACAGACTTTGGACTCCTGCTGGCCTGGCAGAAGTCTAAACTCATGAAATGCTGAGGGGTGGGGTGGGGTGGGGGGTGCAGCCTTAGCCAATCATAGCTCATCTCATACACTAAACTGCTCTGGGCTGTGTGTAGCAGAGTGAGGGAGGAAGTTCTCCCCTGTATAGCTTTAGATGATGTCACGCCTGCTGGAAAAAAAACCTTCCCAGTCTGTGAATCTTACTGAGACTGAGCAGAAAATACAGAGCAATATCAAGTTAGAAAACTAATAATAAAAATAAAGGCAGTGGGTGGTTTATCATGATGGAGAAGTGAACTGTAAGGATTATAAAATGTAACAAGATCATGAGAGGTACTCTTTAAGGGTGCAGGTCGGGAGTCCTCCACCGCTACTCTAGCCAGTGCCAAACAAATTACAGCTTTAAGATTTCACATCTATAACTCATATATTCCACAGCTATAACTACAATTCAAATCCCAAGTCCTAATGGATCAGAGCTGTTTTAGAGGGCACAAGTGTGATTCAAAATCCAATCCAACATGGTGGGCAGTGAGGAAAACAGATGTCCGTTGCCATCATGGTGTCCCAGTTTTCAGGGCCCCTTGTCATTATATATTGAATTTATCACCTATCCTGTGGACGGATGTATATGTTCTTAATGGGAAATCCCCTTTAAATATGCATAAGATCTGCACGGTTTCAGTATGGAACCTATTCACGAGCTCTGTTTACACAGAAGACAGGAAGAGAAAAACCTGTGACTGAATTTCTAAGAAATCCTTCCTTTACTTTTTTCAGATGTCAGTTTACTTATGACCTTGCTGCATGTCGAGCTTCAGAAAGTGACATGTTGTTTTAATTTTCTCATCTTTTTTATGGTTTAGTGCCTTTTTTTATTTCCATTGTCACAGTCTGAAAAAAAAAAAGAAACTTTTGAAAGATTACAATATTCACGCTGGCCTGTGGAGATCACACAATAGACTGACACTTTATATTCTGGGAATAGCTTTGCTGTACAGCCAGGGGATGATCTCTTCATGGATATGGGATTAACAAAGAAGGTGTTTTTTGGACTTTTGCAGGGAAACATTTACAAGGGTATCTTTTTTTATTGAACCATTCACCATTCAATTGATTTCAATTATGTTTTTTTTAATCCCATTGAGAGACTTGCTTTTGATCTCAGGCTAGCACTAGGAGACCTAATCGGGCCCACTTTGGATTCCTTTGGCTTTCGATGCCATTGTTTAAATAATCTTTAAAAAGTTTATGGGCAGCAGAAGCCCCATTATAAGTCCTACATGTTCCCTGTGGCATTTGTGCCAATGTTTAGACTTTAACAACTTCATGTAAATCACAGACGCCCCACTATTAGCCACAGATGTCCCCCCCCATGTTATGTTGCTTCCCTTACGGCCAATAACTTTGCCCTAAATGTCAAAACATATGACCCTCATGTCAAGCACAGATGTCTCTGTAGGTAACAACACAGACATTCCCCATTATCATCCACAAAATTATCTGCACCCTTTATCATAAGCTACAGGTGGTCTCACATGGTACAAGCAACTAGCCTTCTAAATGCAGTACTGTGCATGCAAACACTGCCCCAAATGAAGTCATGATAGGGTGTTGCTTTTCGTAAGAGGAAATCCTTATTGGGGTTGGGTCTTTCATATGGGGAAGTACTTCTTGGGGTTGGGTCTCTCCTATGGGGAAGTCCTGATTGGAGTATGGTCTCTTCTATAGGAAAGTCCTGATTGGAGTGGGATCTCTCCTATGGGGAAGTCCTGATTAGAGTGGGGTCTATCCTATGGGGAATTCCTGATTGGAGTGGGGTCTCTCCTATGGGGTAGTCCTGATTGGAGTGGGGTCTCTCTTATGGGGAAGTCCCGATTGGAGTGGGGTCTCTCCTATAGGGAAGTCATGATTGGGGTGAGGTCTCTCCTATGGGCAAGTCCTGATTGGAGTGGGGTCTCTCCTATGGGGTAGTCCTGATTGGAGTGGGGTCTCTCCTATGGTGAAGTCCTGATTGGGGTGGGGTATCTCCTATGGTGAAGTCCTGATTGGGGCAGGGTCCCGCCTATAGAGAAGTCCTGATTGGAGTGGGGTCTCTCCTATTGGGATGTCCTAATTGGGGTGGGGGTCTCTCCTATGGGGATGTCCTGATTGGGGTGGGGTCTCTCTTATGGGGAAGTCCTGATTGGAGTGGGATCTCTCCTATAGGGAGGTCCTGATTGAAGTGGGATCTCTCCTATGGGGATGGCCTGATTGGAGTGAGGTCTCTCCTATGGGGAAGTCCTGATTGGGGTGGGGTCTCTCATATGGAGAAGTCCTGGTTTGAGTGAGGTCTCTTCTATAGAAAAGTCCTGATTGGAGTGGGATCTCTCCTATGGGGAAGTCCTGATTAGAGTAGGGTCTATCCTATGGGGAATTCCTGATTGGGGTGAGGTCTCTCCTTTGGGGAAGTCCTGATTGGAGTGGGGTCTCTCCTATGAGGAAGTCCTGATTGGAGTGGGGTCTATCACAAGGGGAAGTCCTGAAATGAGTTGGGTCTCTTCTATAGGAAAGTCTTGATTGGAGTGGGATCTCTCCTATGGGGAAGTCCTGATTGAAGTGGGATCTCTCCTATAGGAAAGTCCTGATTGGAGTGGGGTCTATCCCATGGGGAAGTCCTGAGTGGGGTCACTCCTCTAAAGATGCCTTAAATGAGGTGGTGCTTCCTCTCATGGGAAGCCCTGGGCTTTTCTTTAGAGGAAGTCTTGATCCCAGTGGTGGCTTTCCTTCAGGTATATTTCTGTGCAGGCATTTCCTCAGAATTTTTTACAGCACATACAGATGTACATGTTTTTATATGATCTTGCTGAATGAAATAACACAGAGATTTGCCCTATTCCATCCAGCAATAAAATGGAGACCACCCAAACAGAGGCAGGAATTTTTATTATTTATTTATATAGTGCCCTTGGATCTAAATATAAATGCAGATACAATGAACGTGAGCCCCCCCCCCCCAGAGTACCCCTTTTAGCAAGCTATATGTGTCTTTTATGTCATTTAAATAAGCATATGGCTTTCTTTTATATATTTGACTCCATGTAAACTGGTTCCTGTTTTTGTCTTCAACTTCCTCTCTCTGTACTCTGTTAGCACAACTGAAAGGACTTCTGAAAAGGGAATCTGTCACTATGAAGAACGGCCCTGAACTACTATAGTGTGCGGGTACATTAAGAGACAGATTACAGTGGTGCGATTATCTCTTATCCCTGAACTCACTTACACCCCCCATCAAGTAATCCTCAAGCCGTCCCTGCTTTGTATTGTAATGTACCACCTGGACTCCGTGTGAATATAGAGATTATAACTCATCCCAGCTAACCCCCAGCTATTTACACATTACAATAAAAATTATATATATATATATATATATATATATATATATATATATACAGTGGGGATCAAAAGTTTGGGCACCCCAGGTAAAAAATTGTATTAATGTGCATAAAGAAGCCAAGGAAAGAGGAAAAAATCTCCAAAAGGCATCAAATTACAGATTAGACATTCTTTGGGTTTGGGCACCCTGCAGAGTTAATATCTTGTACTGCCCCCTTTGGCAAGTATCACAGCTTGTAAATGCTTTTTGTAGTCAGCCAAGAGTCTTTCAATTCTTGTTTGAGGTATCTTTGCCCATTCTTCCTTACAAAAGTCTTCCAGTTCTTTGAGATTTCTGGGCGGTCTGTCACACACTACTCTTTTAAGGTCTATCCATAGATTTTCAATTATGTTGAGGTCAGGAGATTGTGAAGGCCATGGCAAAACCTTCAGTTTACGCTTCTTAATGTAATCCCCGTGGATTTCGAGGTGTGTATAGGATCATTATCCATTTGTAGCAGCCATCCTCTCTTTAACTTCAGCTTTGTCACAGATGGCATCAGGTTAGCCTCCAAAATTTGCTGAAATTTTATTAAATCCATTTTTCCTTCTACACGTGAGATGTTCCCTGTGCCACTGGCTGCAATACAACCCCAAAGCATGATTGATCCACCCCAATGCTTAACAGTTTGACAGAGGTTCTTTTCATTAAATTCTGTTCCCCTTCTTCTCCAAACGTACCTTTGCTCATTCCGGCTAAAAAGGTCAATTTTAACCTCAATGGTCCACAGAACTTGTTTTCAAAATGCATCAGGCTTGTCTATATGTTCATTTGCAAAGTTCAAATGCTGATTTTTGTGGTGAGGACGTAGAAGAGGTTTTCTTCTGATGACTCTTCCATGAAGACCATATTTGTACAAGTATCTCTTTAAAGTGGAATAGTGTACCACAACTCCAGTGTCTGCCAGATCTTTCTGGAGGGATTGTGCAGTCAAACGTGGGTTTTATATTGTTTTTCTCACAATCCTGCGAGCTGTTCTGTCTGATATTTTTCTTGGTCTTCCATATCTTGCTTTAACTTCCATTGTTCCTGATGACTGCCATTTCTTAATTACATTCCGAACAGAGGATTTTGACATCTGAAAACGTTTTGCTATCTTCATATAGCCTTCTCCAGCTTTGTAAGCGACAACTATTTTCAGTTTCAGATTTCTAGACAACTGCTTAGAAGAACCCATGGTGCTGATTGTTGGGGCAAGGTCAGATGAACCTGGGCATTTAAAACCTTTGAGATTGACATCACCTGGTCTTCCCAGATGATGATTGAGAACAATCCATGACACTGGCAGGTCTCAGCTTTGCAAAGGGGGCAGTGCATGCTATAAATTCTGCAGGGTGCTCAAACTTTTGAAAACTCAATTTTTTTGTTTTCTGTTATTTTGAAAGTGTAAATGAAGGAAATAAAATCTAACTTTTGTTGACATATTATAAGAATGTCTAATCTGTAATTTGATGGCTTTTGGAGATTTTTCCATCTTTCCTTGGCTTCTTTATGCACATTATAATATTTTTTTTTTTACCTGGGGTGCCCAAACTTTTGATCCCCACTGTGTGTATATATATATATACAAATCAAAAAATTTCGCAGTATCTTGTAATACCTTTTTATTGGACTAACAGCATTTTGTAGAGACAAGCTTTCGGGATTCCTCCCTTTATCAAGTCCAAAGCAAATCTCTTTGGACTTGATAAAGGGAGGAATCCCGAAAGCTTGTCTCTACAAAATGCTGTTAGTCCAATAAAAAAGGTATTAGAAGATACTGCAACATTTTATGATTTGCATCTATATATATATATATATATATATATATATATATATTTCAGGGCTCATGTTCATGGTGACAGGTTCTATTTTACACCTCGTAGTCCTGGCGTAGTGGTGACTTGGCAGTGGTGGAATTGGCAGTGGTGACTTGACTAGCTCACCTCACCTTCACTATTCACATAACCTCCTACTTTTTACATGGTCAGAGAGGGACAATTAATGTTCATTGTGCCATAGGTCACTTTTTTTTCTTTTAGACATCTCCATACAAACAAATAGTTTTAAATTTAAATAAGCAAAAAAAAAAAAATGTAAAAAAAAAAAAAAAATCGCTAGAACATTATTTTTTTTAAATAATCCATATTGCTCTTAATGGTAGAATAATATCGTTGGGGTTTAACTTGTAGCTTCTGGGCCCCAATGCATAATCTGTAACAGGGCTCTAGGTCTGCCATGTGCCATTTATAATACCGGTATCACCCATGTTACAGATTATGCATTGGTGCCCAGAAGCTACAGGTTGGGTGCATAGGGCCCCCCTTGGGTGACTGCTACACCTGCACCCCTATAGTTATGCCCCTGGCTAGGAGTCATAAAGGTAGTTTCTGGGGTAATCTAATGAGTGTGTTAATGCACATCTATTTGGCAGGTCTGAAAGAAGTGGGACTTTGCTCAAAAGAGGACTGTCCCACAAAAAGAGGGATACTTGGAAGGTATCTATTTGCACTGCCAGTTATGCCATCCCAACAGTGTGGCTGGCAGGGAACATATTAGCCAGTATTCTGTGATTTGTTGGGGTATGTTCTCACTGAGCAAATGGAAAATGATCTGAGGAATTGAAAAGGAAAAACTCAAAGCAGATTTTGAGTGTAATTTTAAAGTGCAAGAGAAACATTCTACACAGAATCCCTGTCAAGCATTGACATAACCATATGTGAGACAGAACTGCACATGGTTACTGATTTCCCATTAAAATCAATGGAGCTCCAATTCGATGTGGATTTTATACCAAATTTGGGGTACATTCTGCATGGGAAATCTGTGTGTAATCTGCCTCAAATGACTTAGTGTGAACATGTCCTAAGAATGCACCTCTGGGTGTAGGTTATGGGGGTTGTGTTCATTGATTTGCCTTCACATTGGGATAGTGATGGGTTTAGGCGCCATACAACTCTCATAGGATGCAGCACATACTACTGCTCCAAACCCTCTCAGCACCATTAGAAAGCATATGTACTGCACATGATCCTCATAGTGCAAGGACACCAGAGTTGGAGTCCAATTGCAGGACAGAGGGGGAGATTTATAAAACCTGTCTAGAGGAAAAGTTGACCAGTTGCCCATAGCAACCAATCAGATCGCTTCTTTTATTTTTAAAGAGGCCTGTAAAAAAACTCTTTGCCCTGTATTTCCAGGTGTATTATATAACCTGTATTATAATGTAAGGGCCCTGGTGTCCTTGCACTATGAGGATCATGTGCAGTACATATGCTTTCTAATGGTGCTGAGAGGGTTTGGAGCAGTATTATGTGCTGCATCCTATGAGAGTTGGATGGCGCCTAAACCCATCACTATCCCAATGTGAAGGCAAATCAATGAACACAACCCCCATAACCTACACCCACCAGCTCGGCCTCCGTTTGTGGGCTAGATTTCCTGTTATATGAGTGTACCTGCAGAGTGCTCTATATGATTCTTTCTCATACAGACGCCCTGTGCTTGAGTAGTTATGTGATTAGTATATGAGGACTAGTCTTGGATGTACTTGGCCTGTGGACACCACAGTAAATGGCTTACATGTGTATGAGATGTATGACTTTTCTATAAAATACCGTACATTACTGTGTCTAGGTATTCACAGCACAGCTTTTTTTTCACTCTCTTTAGATTTTAGTGCAAACCAACCATACCCCCTTTCTGTGTCAATGGAAATAGCGAACAACAAAATGTAAATTTTGTCCTGCATTAGGTATTATTGTTGTAGCTACAGTACATGTCAGTGTAGTACCCAACATGCAAAAATGGAACATAAGTTCAGGGTGAAGTTATATGACATGCAGGCAATTTTAAGGTGACTTTTTTTTTACATTACTGTCCAGTCTGAATGGCAGTGTATGGTAATGTATGACGCCTTAATACATGGCTGTACAGGCTGTGTGCACTCCCATACAGGCTCTGTGCGCTCCCATAAGGCTCTGTACATTCCTATACAGGCTCCGTGTACTCCCAAAGGGGCACTGTGCATTCCCATAAGGCTCTGTGCACTCTCATACAGGCACTGTGCATTCCCATAAGGCTCTGTGCACTCTCATACAGGCACTGTGCATTCCCATAAGGCTCTGTGCGCTCTCATACAGGCACTGTGCATTCCCATAAGGCTCTGTGCGCTCTCATACAGGCTCTGTGCACTCCCATAAGGCTCTGTACATTCCTATACAGGCTCCGTGTACTCCCAAAGGGGCACTGTGCATTCCCATAAGGCTCTGTGCACTCTCATACAGGCACTGTGCATTCCCATAAGGCTCTGTGCACTCTCATACAGGCACTGTGCATTCCCATGCAGGCTCTGTGCACTCTCATACAGGCACTGTGCATTCCCATGCAGGCTCTGTGCACTCTCATACAGGCACTGTGCATTCCCATGCAGGCTCTGTGTGCTCTCATACAGGCTCTGTGTGCTCTCATACAGGCACTGTGCATTCCCATACCGGCTCTGTGCGCTCTCATACAGGCTCTGTGCGCTCTCATACAGGCTCTGTGCGCTCTCATACAGGCAATGTGCATTCTCATACAGGCACTGTGCATTCCCATGCAGGCTCTGTGCACTCTCATACAGGCATTGTGCATTCCCATGCAGGCTCTGTGCGCTCTCATACAGGCTCTGTGCGCTCTCATACAGGCTCTGTGTGCTCTCATACAGGCACTGTGCATTCCCATACCGGCTCTGTGCGCTCTCATACAGGCTCTGTGCGCTCTCATACAGGCTCTGTGCGCTCTCATACAGGCAATGTGCATTCCCATGCCGACTCTGTATGCTCTCATACAGGCACTGTGCATTCCCATGCCGGCTCTGTGCGCTCTCATACAGGCTCTGTGCGCTCTCATACAGCCACTGTGTGCTCCTATACAGGCCCTGCATGCTCTTTTAAAGGCTCTGTGCACTCCCGTACAGGCCCTGCATGCTCTTTTAAAGGCTCTGTGCACTCCCGTACAGGCCCTGTTCACTCCCGTACAGGCCCTGTTCACCCCATACAGGCTCTGTGCACTCTCGTACAGGCCCTGTGCACTCCCGTACAGGCCCTGTGCACTCCCGTACAGGCTCTGTTCACTCTCGTACAGGCCCTGTTCACTCCCGTACAGGCCCTGTTCACCCCAAACAGCCTCTGTGCACTCCCGTACAGGCCCTGTTCACTCTCGTACAGGCCCTGTGCACTCCCGTACAGGCCCTGTGCACTCCCGTACAGGCTCTGTTCACTCCCGTACAGGCCCTGTGCACTCCCGTACAGGCCCTGTGCACTCCCGTACAGGCTCTGTTCACTCCCGTACAGGCCCTGTGCACTCCCGTACAGGCTCTGTTCACTCCCGTACAGGCCCTGTTCACCCCATACAGGCTCTGTGCACTCTCGTACAGGCTCTGTGCACTTTCTGTTGGACTCCTTGTGTATTCTGGAAGCAAAGCTTAGAATCTGACCTTATTTGTGCTATTTGTATATTGTGCAAGCGCCTATGATTCATTTAATCCTTTGGAAAGAGAAATAAATGCTTTAATATGTAAAGGGTGTTTTTTTTTAACGTAACATTACAGTGATGTGTGTAATGTATTATTATATTTATTTACAGAAAAAAAAGATAAAATTACTATTTGGAAAGGACTAAATATAATGTTATACAGCAGTGTAGGGGTTAGTTATGGTATGGTAGTTATGTTTTGCTTTGACTTCTTTAGACACTGCTTTGATGATTCTGTATTTTGTTTTAGGATATGTTCACATGCCTAATAACTGTGCGGAAACTGCAGCGATTTCATAGTCAGAAAACATGTGGTGTCCCAGCTCCCAATGACTTTAATGGGAAAAGGGGAACTGTGGTAAAACGACATGACATGTCACTTCTTTTCATCGCGGCTCAACGCTGAAGCTCCGGTGGAAGTCAATGAAAGGGCTGTGGTGCGTCACGTGGGCATTTAGGTGTTCATTTGAATACATTTCCCTATTCCTGGGTGTCTCCCATTAATGAGAGGAGAAGTTACAAATATATACTGTATATATATATATATACTGTATATATCAGGCCTTTTGAGAAGATCAGAGTTTAACCCTTTGAGGACCAAGGGACGTATTTGTCCCATGTTTTTAATTGCCTGATACAGGCAATTAAAAACATGGGACAAACACATCCCTTGGTCCTCAAAGGGTGAAAGGGGTTATCCTGCTGAGGGTCTGACCACTGAGACCCCCTGTAATCTCGAGAACGAGGACCTTAGTCTTGTTTTGTAACGGAGCAGTGAGACGTACATATGCGATTCAGCTATATGTACCCGAGCTGTATTCGGCTGTCTAACTTGAAATACCCCTTTAAAGTGTTTATTCACCATAAGGGGATTTTAGTACTGTGGTGTCAGCGGGGTGCAATGCAGGGTAGCTGTTATAACCCTAGGGGCAGATGTTATTAACCCCTTCTTGTCGTGACGCCAGGGCGTGATTTAGCCTTAACCACGCGAAGGTAATACCTGGTCCTGGGATAGGCATGGGGCAATGAAGACACCAACGGCAAGTTACAGATAACGGTAGCTTTCCTGAGGGTAGACAGATGGCACAGTCTATACAGTACAGCAAAAAGGAGGTGACCAGTGACACAGGGGGACCTCGCAGGCTTGCTGAGACTTGCAGTATGTAGAGACACTTTAGTGCAGGCTACGGTGACTATATAGAAGACTTGACTGACTTGACAATTGACATGAAGATGACTTTGAGCTTACTTGAGCTGACTTTGTGGCTGAGATGACTGCACTGGACCTCAGCAGGAGCAAAAATGCTGGAAGAGCCAGATTGTAGCGCCACTCCTGTTTTTTTTATAGGGTACACGGTACACTTTTAACATATAACATATGTACATAGGGGATAACACTGCAGGGGGGCCCTGGCGACATAAAAGGACTCTGCCTGACAGGGCAGGAGAAGGGTACGGGGAAACACCATCCGGTACTGGGCCACCACAGTACATACCTGCCAGACAATAATGGACATGCTTAGGAAGGATCCATGCTTGTCTTAGGGCTAAATGGCTGTGTTGTGAGATTACCATACAGATGTGGCTATCTTTTTGTGAACTGGCTATTTCCTGTTGGAGTTTGTTCCCTTAAACTACAAATCCCATAATTCCTTGTTTGTAAGTGTGAGGTCACTTTTCTCCCTCCCACACATCAGATACCCACATGTAATCCCTTCAATGCAATAGACCATTGTTTTCTGACCAGGGTGTCTCCAGCTGTTGCAAAAACAAAATGATCTTCCTCCCACCAAGTGGTCACTTCACCCAGTGAAGCAAAGACAGGCTTCCTCTGCAACCTGGAAAAACCTGAGACTACACTCATTTTGTATGCTGTAAAAAATAAACCTTGGGGCAAAATATAACAGAAGAATTGCGAGACCACCATGAAACACAGGTACAGACACTATAGGGGAGATTTAACAAAACCCGTCCAGAGGAAAAGTTGCTGAGTTGCCCATAGCAACCAATCAGATTGCTTCTTTCATTTTGCAGAGGCCTTGTTAAAAATGAAAGAAGCGATCTGATTGGTTGCTATGGGCAACTCAGCATCTTTTCCTCTGGACAGTTTTTAATAAATCTCCCCCTATATTATTACTAACTTTACAGCCCCTGTAGCATAGTTAAATAAATCAAAAATTTGGAATACTCTTTTTAAATTTAGTCTGTTATAGTCTATATTCATGCTATGGGTGGGCAGCAGTATGTGTTGGAGTACCTTTTTTGGTAGTATTCTGATCTATACTGGTGACAAAGCCCTCAAATGTTTCATGAATGGCAACTAACCAGGGTTGCCAACCTATTGGACAATCGGTAAAAATAGGGGACGTTGTTCAGTACCCGTGACTTTTTTAAGTCTCTTGGTCTTTTAACATGTCATTGTGATTGGAATTATCATAATTTTATGGCTCAGAGTAAATGCTGAGAATTATTTAATATCCTTTTATGGCAGAATATTAATATTAATATTTTGCTTGTTTGTCTCGTCTGTTTAAGTTGCCCAGGAAAAAGAAAAATTTAGGTTAACAACCGTGGAACTGAGCAATACAAATATATATATAGTTTTTCAATATATTAATAATATATTCAGAAAAAATGTAAGTAACACTTTTTTGGGCTTGTGTCTATAGGATGGATACACAATGTTTTTGGAAGATGAAGATGTCATTTGACGTATGGAGTCTTTGAAATGGTTGGAGGGGGGACTTGTCCCCAGCAAGAATCAAAACCGATTAAATACCCTGACCCCAGTCCTACTTCTCCTGTTGTGCCACAGTCTCGCTACCGTCTTTTCAGGAACAGTGAAAGACAACTTGTCGAGCGATCTTTGCTTACTCTCCAGGCCAGTGACTTCTACTGGGGTCCTCTCCCCACAGCTGAGGCCCATTCCATGCTGGCAAAAGAGACAGTCGGCACGTTCCTTGTACGTGACAGCTCTCAGGGAAATCACCTTTTCAGCGTCAGTATCAAGATGGAATCTGGTCCGGTTAGCGTGCGGGTCCTGTTTTTTAAAGGACGGTTTTGGTTGAGGGAACTCTTTTCAGATTGCCCAGTGAAACTTCTAGAGCAAGCAGTTGAGATGTCCAAGAAGAATCCTCTGTTTTGCCACAATGGGATTAAACTGGTACTGACAAAGCCACTGCGCAGAACACGAGTCCTCAGTTTGCAGCAGCTTTGCCGTCAATGCATTGTGAGACAATATGGAACAGAGGAATTATCCAGACTTTCTATTCAGCCTGCACTCCGGAACTATATTGAAGAATTTCCTTTCAAGATATGAAGAACCGGAAAGGTGAGACATTTCTAAGCCTCCAATCTAAAGAGTGTCTAGTACATCTGTTATGTAGCTTGTCGATTAGTTATTCTGATTGCCGAAACTCATTTCATCCTTTCTTAAAGGGGTACTCTGCTGCTCAACGTTTGGAACAAAATGTTCCGAATGCTTAGAGCCAGTATTGGGAGCTTGTGACATCATAGCCACGCCCCCTCATGACGCCACGCCCTACCCCCTCAATGCAAGTCTATGGGAGGGGGCGTCACGCTGCCTCCCATAGACTTGCATTAAGGGGGCGGGGCGTGACATCATGAGGGACGGGGCTATGACGTCACGAGCTCCCGGCACCAGCTTTAAGCATTCGGAACATTTTGTTCCAAACGCTGAGCAGCAGAGTACCCCTTTAAAACTTTGTATTCCTCTAGGATTGTAGACTAGGTAGTTATAAGATAGTCATACATGTAAGATAGCTGCCAGCTAGACTCTTATTTGGGCCACAGGTAGCTCTATTAATTCTCTTATACAGCTGAGCATTCATATGTTTGGAATGAAGAGAGCCGCTGCCAGACTCCTCTGATATAAAGTCTATTCTGATGCAATAAAAAACAAACAAAAAAAAAATAAATACCTGGTGTCTGCAAGGACTATAAAAAATAAACTACACAGTACTCATCTCACCTGGTCTTGCATTCTGGTCCGGACTCTTTGTGTACTAATCCCGATGGTGCTCTGTTATGCCTGATGACTTCCCAAACCCACTGCAGCCATTCACTGAGGCAATTTTATGTAAATGTATAAAGAGAATCTGTCAGCAGCATCACCCACACTAACCTGCTGGTATTGCCTGTTAGCGCGGATGATGCTGTTAAAAATGGTGCTTACCTTATCTTCTTAGGGGCTGCCTTTCCTGAGATATAGTTAAAAATCCAACTATGTAAATGAGACTCTTGGTGCCCTTAGGGGCGTTCCCTAGCTCTTTTGGTTCTTCCTGGACGGTCCCTTACTTACACCCCCAATGAATATTTATATGTTTCCTCTCCTTCATGTAGCTGCTTTGTGCTGAGATCCCGCATGTGTGCGGTCAAAGTCAGTGCCAACTGATCTAGTCAGGGCTGGAGATCTCGCGGGATCTCGCATAGCAGCTACATGTGTGAGGATGAAAAAAATAGCAGAAAGTGAAATAACCTTTTAATACATCATTCCATGCAGCTAATCCATAGCATAGTACAATCTAACAGACGAATTAAAATTTATGCATGAATAACTTTTGTAGGCTAGGTTCACCAGGCCATTGTGCTCCGGTAAAAGGGAGCTCCGCCGCTCAGTTCGTTGGAAGGACAGGAACTGAGCGGGGAAAAAAAAATACTGCATGTCCTAAAATACAGGACACCTGACGGACCCCATTCAAGTCAATGGGATCTGTTGGGACCTGGTGGTTTCAGTTGTGCTCTGACCTGTTTAGGGTCTGTTCGGCCCCCCCAAAAAGAGCTGAACGGACCATGAACGAGTCAAAGCACAACACAGTGTGAACTTAGCGTTAGGGTGGGTTCACACCACAATTTTGCTATACGGTTCCTGTATCAGGTTTTTGAACGGATTCCTCAAAACCTGACTAAACTGTATCAAAACGTGTGTACAAATTTTTATCTGTATACGGTTTGAAAAATGATGTCCGGTTGCATCCGTTTTTTAAGAAAAAATAACGTATACGTTTTGAATTTTTCACTCCATTATGAATAAAGTTTCACTTGTTTGATTGAAATTCCAAGAAAAAAAATGTGGAAAGTCAAAAACCGTATGGGGAAAACTGGATGGAACCGTACGCATATACGGTTCTGTACAGTTCCCATTGACTCCCATGTTTTAAAAAAACGTATACGGTTTAATACGGTTTTTCACCCGGACCAAAAACCATGGTAGGCTGTGTGGTTTGAAAAACGGAGACAACCGTATACAATATGGTGCATACGGTTTTGAATGGGAAGTCTATGGGCTCGGTTTTCTTTGCGGTTGCATACGTTTTTTTTAAATGAAACCCTATGCCGAAACCGTATAGCAAAATCGTGTTGTGAACCCACCGTACCCAGTGTTTGAAGATTAGCCATACATTTTAAATTTCCAAGTTTCCCACTTAACATCCAGCTCTCTCTATAATAGCAGATGTGAAGTCTGTGGGGGAGATTCATCAAAACCCATCCAGAGGAAAAGTTGCCGAGTTGCCCATAGCAACCAATCAGATCGCTTCTTTCATTTTTCAGAGGCCATTTCAAAAATGAAAGAAGCAATCTGATTGGTTGCTATGGGCAACTCAGCAACTTTTCCTCTGGGGAGGTTTTGATAAATCTCCCCCCCTATGTTCTCACACTTAACTGTTTATAATCTGTCCCTTTTTCACTTCTTAGAGAATGACAGAAAAACCTTTATGGACAATGCGAGACAGCTGTTCCCGGGACATCAATCATCATTTGGCCTAGGATCACTTTCGATACATGCATTTTACAAGTGTACCCTATGAACACGTCTGAGTGTGTAAGGACCTGCACAAGGATGCACACAGTGATGTCAGTCATATTCAAATACATTATTTTTACTTCCCTCGTTATTGGCCGTATCAGTTCTACAATCCAGCTGGCCAACTCTACAAGGCAAAACCGGACATTAGAAGGAATGGAAACACCACATTGCTAAGCTAGAGAAAATACACTCTGTTCACACTACATGCACCACTTGGAGGCTCGATAGCTGCTTTAATGTGCCCATGGGGACTTGGACAGTCCACCTGATATGGCCCTAAAAATGTCTTTAATCCAAAAGCTGCTTCAGCTCACTTGTGTAACACCGTGCACAGAGCAAGTGCGGGACGACACCAGAATAGTCAAACAAATCAAAGGCAAGTCCAGCGCAGTTTCATGCACACAGAAAACTTTCACTTTTTTAGTTCTTAAAAAGGATGCAGGACATGATACAGCAGAAACATCCAGTGGTGCGTTTCAGACGATGTAGGAAGTGATAGAGCAGACACAAAAAGTAACAAGTTGATAGAAACAGAGTATAGGATGCACTCACCGGTTGAAAGCGTCAATCCTTATTCAGATCCTCTTAAAAATCATGCCCGGGACGGGTGGAGAGAGAGTCCGTGGTCGGCGGAACGCCGACCACGGACTCTCTCTCCACCTGTCCCGGGCATGATTTTTAAGAGGATCTGAATACAGATTTAACCCCTTAAGGACGCAGCCCTTTTTCACCTTAAGGACTGAGCCCCTTTTCGCAATTATGACCGTCACTTTACGAATTAATAACGCGAAAACGCTTTTACCGAATATTCTGATTCTGAGAATGTTTTTTTGTGACATATTCTACTTTATTTTGGTGGTAAATTTTCGGCGTTAATTGCATCTTTTTTGGTGAAAAATCCCCAAATTTGATGAAAAATTTGAAAATTTAGCATTTTTCTAACTTTGAAGCTCTCTACTTGTAAGGAAAATGGATATTCCCAATAAATTTTATTTTTCTTCACAAATACAATATGTCCACTTTGTGTTGGCATCATAAAATGGACATATTTTTGCTTATTGAAAAAATTAGAGGGCTTCAAAGTAGAGCAACAATTTTCAAAAATGTCATGAAAATTGCTAAATCTGAAGGGACAGATGTTACAGAACTACAACTCCCAGCATGCCTGGGCAGTCGAGGCATGCTGAGAGTTGTAGTTTGGCAACATCTGGAGGGCTACTGTTTGGGCACCACTGTAACAGTGGTCTCCAAACTGTGACCCTCCAGATGTTGCAAAACTACAACTCCCAGCATGCCCAGACAGCCTTTGGCTGTCTGGGCATGCTGGGAGTTGCAGTTTGGCCCCCTAGTGGTGGGGACCGGATTTCCCACGGGCGTATGGATACGCCCTCGGTCCTTAAGGACTCGGAATGCAGGGCGTATCCATACGCCCTGCGTCCTGAAGAGGTTAAGCTTTCAACCGGTGAGTGCATCCTATACTCTGTTTCTATCAACTTGTCATATCGGACTGTTTGGACATTTAGGTTTTGGCACCACTGTTTTTTTTTTTTTTTTTAAACCTCTCTAGGGACCACACAGGTGTTACCCCCTATTATTTATGTTTTTTTCGGGGTTGTATACAGCAATAGTGCCTGCCCAGCTTTCTCTTAGCTTAGTGCATTTTTCACAAAAAGCGACACGTTTCAGGCGTTGAAACATGCTGACTAAGGGAGTGACACTGAAAAGTGTCAATTTTTGTGTCTGCTGTATCATGTCTTGCATCGTTTTTGAGAAAGAAACAAGCGAAAATGTGCGCGAAATGCTATCGCTTTGTTCAAAATGTTTTTAGTTTTGCTTTGTTACCTCAAAGTCCACTTTTTATTTCATTAGGATGAAGCGGACTGTTGATGCCATTCTTTGGACATATATCGGTTACAAATGGAATGACAGACGCTGCCTTATTCTATGACTGCCTCCTAATACAATAAAATAATACCTATTTTTTTTTTTATTTTAACTCTAAAGGATAGGTTTCCTTAGGCAAACTGACAATGTTTGAAGGGGATTTGAGCTTATAAAAATACAGAAAAGTAATTTTATATGTTTGAACGCTCACAAGGTGATGCTACCACCACAAATCAGAAGTAGTTGCTTTTTATTTTTAATACATTGTACAGCACAGTTGTTTTAATGCTGCCAGGCTTAGGGTGCATTCACACCATGTTTTTGCAATACAGTTCCTGTATCAAGTTTTTGATAAAAAAAAAACAGATTCATCAAAACCGTACCAAACTGTATTAAAACGTGTGTACAAATTTTAATCTGTATACGGTTAAAAAACGTATACTGTTTGAAAAATGATGTCCGGTTGCATCCTTTTTTTTAAAGAAAAAAACGTATACGTTTTTAACTTTTCACTCCAATATGAATAAAGTTTCACTTGTTTGATTGAAATTCCAAGAAAAAAAAATGGGCAAAGTAAAAAATCGTATGGTGCAAACCGGATGGAACCATATGCACATACGGTTCTCTACGGTTCCCATTGACTCCCATGTTAAAAAAAAACGTATACGGTTTCGATACGGTTTTTCACTCGGACCAAAAACCGTGGTAGGCTACAATTTTGGGTGTGGGAAATTTTTTTTACAAAACTGTACGCGAAGCATACGGTTTTCAATATGGTTCCATACAGTTTTCAAATTGAAAACGTATACGGGAACTGAATTGCAAAAACGTGGTGTGAATGCAGCCTTACTGTAAATGAAATAGCATTAGTGTCAAGGACTACAGTTCCCATGACTGCTGTCTATAGACCTCACATTTATTTATAGAAGCCTCTGGAGGGATTGTGTTTTACATGCTGGGCAGCAGAAAATGCAAAATCAGAAAACAACAGAATATTAAACCAGAGCAGTTACAGCACTACCTTGCAAACTTAGTTTGCAAGGTAGTGCTGTATCTGCTCTGGTTTAATATTCTGTTGTTTTCTGATTTTGCATTATCTGCTCCCCAGCATGTAAAACACAATCCCTCCAGAGGCAGATGGAAGGGACAACCAGGGAGCAGTGAAGATAAATATAATCTATGATATCCTGTAATACCTGTTTAGAATGTGGGAGAAAATCACCAAGGATATGACTGAGTGCACCAGTGAAACAAGTTTACTGAGGCATCTCAGGTATATCTTACTGCAGTTAACACAATGCACATTTTTTTTTAAATTAGAAAGCCCCTTTAAACTGTTTACTTTTTCTTTTCAATTTTAGTTATTTACTTTAACTTAAAGAGGTACTCCGGTGAAAAACATTTTTTTTAAATCAACTGATGCCAGAACGTTCAACAGATTTGTAAATTACTTTGATTCAAAAATCTTAACCCTTCCAGTACTTATCAGCTGCTGTATGCTCCACAGGAAGTTATTTTCTTTTAAAATGTATTTTCTGTCTGACCACAGTGCTCTCTGCTGACACCTCTGTCTGTCTCAGGAACTGTCAAGAGCAGGAGCAAATTCCCATAACAAACCTATCCTGCTCTGGACAGTTCCTGAGACAGACAGAGGTGTCAGCAGAGAGCACTGTGGTCAGACAGAAAAGAACTCCCCGTGGAGCATACAGCAGCTGATAAGTACTGGAAGGGTTAAGATTTTTAAATAGAAGTAATTTACAAATCTGTTTAACTTTCTGGCACCAGTTTATTTAAAAAAAATTTTTTTTTTCACCGGAGTACCCCTTTAGGGCTCTGTTCACATATGGTTTGAAGGTTCTGTGTGGAACCTCAGTAGTAGATTCTTTGGTTTTTCATAGAAGAAATAAAGGCTTTTTTTTCCTGCCAAATTTTCAGACACCTTGGCAGAATTTGGGTGACCCCATTACAAGTCAGTATTAATTACAACAAAGGATTCGGCAATGCATTAAAGTTTTCATCAGTAATGTATATCACAATGCAGATGTTAACAGAGCCTAATTTTTTTGTTAGTTTTGGAACAGACAGATGGGTGAATGGTACATCCATGAGGTTGTTTATTAATTGCATGTTTTGGCATTAGTGTTTTTTAATTTTTTTTATTTTTATGGTAAAGTGATTTGGTGCAGACTATAAACTGGACCGGTAAAGAATATGCAGTGATTTCCTTAAAGGGAATGTGTCATCAGCAAATTACTAGCACAAGTTTTTATGTTAAGCAAATTATTTTTTCTAATTTTCCATTATACAGTACTATCTATATTCTGGCCACTAAGCCTAATAATAATCTGAAACTTCCTATTCTCTAGATATTACAATTCAGCAGTCTCAGCATTATCAGAGAGAAGATTACAATGAAATGTAGAATCCAAAGAAAAAATATTTTATTAAAGTATAGACAGGACATAGCAACGGCAACACTAACGTCAATGCATTTCAAATCCCTCAGGACCCTTAGTAATGCCATGACTAAGGGTTCAGAGAGAACAGAAACACTTCAGCATTAGTGTCACTATGTCCTGGCTATAGTTCAATAAAATATTCCTTTTTTTACTGCACCTACCACGCTGGACATTTTCTCTTTGGATTTTACTCAATTGGTCCAGAGGTGCTGCCGGACAGGCGCAGATGCAGTAAGTGGAGACGAAAGCTGTCGGATCAAGTTGTTTGTCACAATGAAAGGTAACACCGACATATATAGACAACACAGGGTTCACCAATTCACAATAGATGATGGTCTCTGCTCACCTCCTCCCCCGTACACACTGACCTCTGTATAGGTCATATAGCATGCCTAGAAAACACTCCCATAGAAGTCAATGAGTCAGCTCTAAAGTATTGATTCTAAAGGTACCTGTGGCAATATGGCTATCACAATGATAAAGTAAAACATATGAAATAAAAAAATGACCATCAGAAAGATTTAAAAAAAAAAATTAAAAAAATATTATTCAGTATTTGACTTTAATCTGCAAAAAAAAATCTGGGTGACACATTCCTTTTAAGAACGTACACTAACCCATTCATGAGTTATATTGCATGTGTTTCCAATGTAATTGTCTGATATCTTATACATAAATCTGTTATTGCTGTTTTAAGCAAATATGTTTACAAAAAAAACAAAAACAAAAAAACTTTCGAGGAACAAAAAGATAGAAAATTACTGTATTTGAAATAGCATTTTTTTCTAAATTGTTCATTTTTAAGGGGTTCCACAAATATCTTAATTACCTTAATTAAGTAGGTGTACAAGGGCTCACTCTTCCTAAAAGGGTATTCCTGGATTTTTTTTTCTTCAGCCTTTGATCCTATGATGCCAAACGATACCAAGTTATAACACTGTGTAATTTGCAGGGGACCCACACCAGGAAGTGTTGTAGTGTAAGTCTTTTTATTTTACTGTTGTCTCTGACCTTTCCCAGCATTCAATGTGGCCAGAGACAATGGGGGAGATTTATCAAAACCTGTCCAGAGGAAAAGTTGCCCAGTTGCCCCTAGCAACCAATCAGATCGATTATTTTATTTTGCAGAGGCCTTTTCAAAAATGAAAGAAGCGATCTGATTGGTTGCTATGGGCAACTCAGCAACTTTTCCTCTGGACAGGTTTTGATAAATTTCCCCCAATGTGTCATAAGTCACATGGCCTCCAGGGGGGCGGGGCAATGCTGGGGTGGGTGAATGGATAGCATTATTTCCCTCCCACCCTGCTATTCACCCACTGCAGCAAAGCCCATCCCTCCTGGAGACCATGTGACTTATGACATATTGTCTCAGGGTACATGGAATTCTGGGAAAGGTCAGGGACAAAAGTAAAATAAAAAGACTTGCACTACAGAACTTTCGGGTGTGGGTCCGCTTCATGAAAATGGGACGCGTATTACACAGTAGTATTAGACAGACCATGGTGCCATTATGAACATAGCCGTAAAAGGGTTTTCTGAGACTGTCTGATAGATGGCCCATCTAAAGGAGATGCCATGAATATCTGAACGATAAGGTGCCAACGCCCGAGACCAAGCAGCTCCGCCGATCAGCTGAAAACTTTGGCATGTTGCTAGGACATGACAAAGGTTTTTCCAAGTGACAGAGCTGTGTGCTTCTGGTTCCATTAACTATGTACATCTGGGCGCAGCAGCTCTACCCTGCAGCTGATTGGCAGTGCCGAGTGTCACAACCCACCAATAAGATATCAAATGCCTATCCTAGAGATAGGCCATCAAGCCATCAAGTCCAGGAAAATCCTTTGGCCCTATAGAAAGGAGGCAAGATGCATCCAAACCCTTCAATTGTGGTGGCACCAGGTGCCATTCTTATCTATTAGAAGGCTTACTGCTGGGTAAGAAGAAGGATCAGGCATGCTGGGCATGTCCACTTGTTGGTTCCCTTGGGAGAATAGCCATGCAAACTTGGCCAGATCAATAGCTGTTGGCAGCTGTAGTCCTAATATCAGCTCCATGATTCACAGCAGTGGTCTCCAAACTGTGGACCTCCAGGTAATGCCATCCTACGAGTCCCAGCATGGATATGCTGAGAGTTGTAGTTTTTGAACAGTTTGGAGACCACAGATCTACCGGCCGGTGGTCAGCAGTGGAGGAAGTTCAGAGGGTATCAGTTTTACATACCCTGTACGGCAACAGAATGGTCTCTTCTAGGAGATGAAAGCAAATAAAAAAACTAAAAGTAGACAAACATTTTTGGTGGACATCTGCATTAAAACTTTGTGGACTCTAAAAGAGCAATAAACAGTGAATGTTGTTTTTTATTTTACATTTTTTTTTTTACATTGAGTACAACAGTGTTAATCGGTTAAGCTAAGTTCTACTTCCAAAGTTGCTTTATACTCCATGTACAATGTATAAGCTATTGCAAAGTGTTTGCACTTATATTGACTTATGTATTAGGCCACAGTTCCGGTTTCCGGTTTGGCGATTGTGATAAGCTGACCCGTTCTTTTAAGAATAAATAATGTATTACTTTGTCTTGCGAGTTTTATTTCCACTTTTCGCTTTCCATGTTCTGCTTCTTGCAGTGTTTGCTCCTGGAAATAAGTGTCCAATCTGAAGGAAAACAAGCCCAGTTGTGTTGCTTTTTGAGTCATGTTGCAGGAGATCTGAATTGTCCGGTTTTTAGTGTTTCGATCTGGGGTGTAACTGCTGGGCGGCCTTGGAAGAAGTTACAGTCAGCTGCAGTTTATTGTATTTTCCGCTTGAGGAACATGCATTGGATTTGATTCTTGCATTTGGGCCAAGCCTTAGACAAGTGGTCTTCAAACTGTGGCCCTCCAGATATCACAAAACTACAACTCCCAGCAGATAGGGGATAAATTCACTAGCACTGGACTTCTTCTGTAAAGGGGTACTCCGGCCCCAAGACATCTTATCCCCTATCCAAAGGATAGGGGGACAAGATGTCTAATCGCGGGGGTCCCGCCGCTGAGGACCCCCGCAATTTTGCATGCAGCACCCACCTGTAAGCACTGCTGGAAGCACTGGAGGCTCTCAGTGTTATGCCTCCCGACTACGGGGACGGAGTATCGGGACGTCACGACTCCACCCCGTGTGACATCACACCCCGCCCCCAAAAATGCAAGTCTATGGGAGGGGGCATGAGTATTTGTGACGTCATGACTCCGCCCTGTGTGACGTCACGCCTCGCCCCCTCAATGCAAATCTATGGGAGGGGGCATGAGTATTGTGACGTCACGACTCCGCCCTGTGTGACGTCACCTAAGTACTGGGGTCATCTGAATACCATGACCGTAACCAATTTCCTGGTAAAGGATGGTGATATACATCACTGGCCATTTTCTTAGGTACACTTTGCTAGTACAGTACTGGTTTGGAACCCTTTTTGCCTTTAGAACGATCTTCATTCTTTGTGGCATAATTTATACAAAGTGCTGTAAACATTCCATTTTGTCCATATAGACATAATAGCATGACATATCTGCTGCAGATTTATCTGCTACCCCCCCATGATGTGAATCTCCCGTTCCACCACATCAATCTGGTGACCACATCCACAGTCACCAGATTGAGATCTGGTGACTGTGGAGGCCATTGAAGTCCAGTGACCTTATTGTCATGTATAATATGATGTGATGTGACACGGGGCATTATCCTGCTGGAAGTAGCCATCAGAAAGGTCCACTGTGGTCATAAAGGATGCACATGGTCAGTAACAGTTCTCCGGTAGGCTGTCACATTTAAATGGTGCTCAGTTGGTACTTAAGGGCACAAACTGTGCCAAGAAAATGTCCCCACACTATTACAAAACCAACACCAGACTAAAGCCTTGATACGAGGCAGGATGGATCAAGGCTTTCAGGTTTCTTACCCCAAATTCTGACCCTGCCATCTGAATATCACAGCTAAAATCGAGAATCACCAAACCAGACAATGGCCTTCCAGTCTTCCATTGTTTTCTATTTTGGTGCCTGTGTGAATTTTGGTGCCTGTTCGTAGCTGATAGGAGTGGCACCCAATGTGGTCTTCTGCTGCTGTAGCCCATCTGTTTCCAGGTTGAACATGTTGTGTGTTCAGAGATGGTATTTTGCATTCCCTGGTAGTAATGAGTGGTTATTCGAGTCCTGTTATCTCAAACCAGTCTGCCCATTCTTCTTTGACATCAGCAAGGTATTTTTGTCCACACAACTGCCATTCACTGGATGTTTTTTTTTTATTTTTTTTTAGATAATTCTGTGTAAACCCTAGAGATGGTTGTGTGTGCCAGTAGATCAGCAGTTTCTGAAATACATAAGCCAGCCGCCTGGCACCAACAACCATGCCACATTTAATGTAACTAAAATACCCCCTTTTCTGATGCTTAAGACAAGGTTAAGCAAGTTGTCTTGACCACATCTTCATGCCTAAATGCATTGAGTTTCTGATATGTGATTGGCTGATTAGCTATTTGTGTCAACAAGCAACTGAACAGGTGTACCTAATAAAGTGGCCAGTGAGTGTATATTAACTTGTACCACTTTGTGGGTTTATCCCCTGGGTATTGTAGGAATCAGACCACTCCTTTTTTAAATGACTACTTCTTAATCTCCAGTAGCAGCAATAACTGTAAGGTTCCTTTAAGTGCAACAATGAATTGTTTACAAAATATGTCTAAAATCACGGTACACAACGTATTGAATGTAGGACAGCTCTATGTTCATCGTGTATGAAACTAAGAATTCTAAGTATTAATGACTTTATCTTTTCTAAGAAATCTTTATTGTATAGTGCCACCAATACGTTTCTGGAAAGTCCTGAAATACTGAGAAAGGGAGACAGGAACTGAAAAAAATTGCTTCGTTAAAAAAAAAAAAAAATAAATAAATACAAAAAAAAATTATTAATTAATAAATAAATAAAGAAGTAAAACTCATAGCAGGTATAGAAATAGTAAACTAAGTGGTAAAATGTCTGCAACATATAGTAAAGAAAGAAATGAATAAATTTCATACATGTACCAAAAGGGCAGCATAGACTATTATTAGAGAATAATGTACAGTTCTTGTGTATGCCTTTTGCTTACCTGTTTTAGCTGATGTGGCAGGCATGAGTTTGGCTCCACTGGACGCACTTGCATCACTGAAATTATTTCCTAATGCTGCCTACATTTCCCATGAATCCTCTGGCTTTGAAGACCTCAGTGCTAGAGGTCACCCAGGTGAACTTTATGAGACTACATAAGATGAGGTAAGTTCACATAGGAGACATTTATCAAAGGATTTATGCATTTTTTTTTATTATTATATTTGTCTCACAAAATGTTGCATGTGAGACATTTTGCATTGATGGGAGACTTTAACAGACTTTAATCTTACATCGGTATGCTATTTTCATTTTGGAACATGCGTTGTTCCTGAATTTATCAAGTGCGACTTTCGCACAAAAGTCGCTTCACGCTTAAAAAACTCAACAATATAAGCAAAGTCAGACCTGGCTGAGGAAAACAGCGTAAACAAGCGTAAATGAAACTTCTCCATGCCAGACATTTGCTTGTATTAGTGTCGGGGATGGGTGAGTCTGGAGGACCACAGTCTTGTAGGGTCACATTTTTTTTACCATCCTGCACATGTTTTTTTTTTTTTTTTACAAAGGGGCTTTCCTGATCACTCCCAGCATGCACATTCAGTCCTTTGCTCTCTGGGCATGATGTGAGTTGTAGTTTTTCGTAATCTGTTAACCTCTTAAGGACGCAGGACGCACTCAAACGGCCCCTTTTCCGAGTCCTTAAAGGGGTACTCCGGTGAAAACCTTTTTTCTTTTAAATCAACTGGTGGCAGAAAGTTAAACATATTTGTAAATTACTTCTATTAAAAAATCTTAATCCTTCCAGTACTTATTAGCTGCTGAATGCTACAGAGTAAATTCCTTTCTTTTTGGAACACTGATGACATCACAAGCACAGTGCTCTCTGCTGACATCTCTGTCCATTTTAGCAACCATGCATAGCAGATGTATGCTAAGGGCAGCATGGTGGCTCAGTGGTTAGCACTGCTGCCTTGCAGTGCTGGGGACTTGGGTTCAAATCCCACTATAGACAACAATAAGTAAAGCGTTATTATTATTATTATTATAATAACGTCAGCAGAGAGAACTGTGCTCGTGATTTCATCAGAGAGCATTCCAAAAAGAAAAGAATTTCCTCTGTAGTATTCAGCAGCTAATAAGTACAGGAAGGATTAAGATTTTTTAATAGAAGTAATTACAAATATGTTTAACTTTCCGCCACCAGTTGATTTAAAATAAAAAAGGTTTTCACTGGAGTACCCCTTTAAGGATTCAGGACGTTTGAGTACGTCCTGTCAAATCCCGGCCCCCCGCCGCTAGCTGGAGGGGAGCCGATGCCCGATGCCTGCTGAAATTGTTCAGCAGGCATCGCGGCATATCGCCCAGGGGGGTCATGCGGCGATGGCCGCAGATCGCTGGACAATTCAGTCCAGCATTCTGCGGCAGATTCCGGGTCAATCGGGTCTCCAGTGACCCGGTGACCCCGAATTACAGGCCGTTCGGGGCCATCTCTGATGGCCCCGAACAGCCATAGCCCGCAGGGGTGAGGTGGCACTGGTGCCACCTCACGATCACCCTGATTCGTCGGCTGGTTTCCCGGCCGACCAATCAGGGAGCCTGCTGCCGGTGTCACTCCCGCAACTCGCTCCGCCCCTCTTCCGGAGGACGTGAGCGGGTGCGGGAAGAAGACCCGGGAGCTGGGGACGCCGATCCCCGGCGTCAATGTTGGGATCGGGGTCCCAGGAGCAGCGGCGGCGGGACTGACCTTTGCCCGGAGCAGCAGCAGGAGGTGAGTGACAGCCTCCTGCTGTTGCTTAGCAACAGCTCCCAGCATGCAAAAAGGGCATGCTGGGAGCTGTAGTTATGCAACAGCAGGAGGCAGACCACCACAACTCCCAGCATGCCCTTATGGGCATGCTGAGACTTATAGTTTTGCAACAGCTGGAGGCACATTTTTCCTATGGAAAAGTGTACCTTCAGCTGTTGTATAACTACAACTCCCAGCTTGCACTAACAGCTAAAGTGCATGCTGGGAGTTGTAGTGGTGCATCTGCTGGTTGCATAACTACAATTCCCAACATGCCCGTTGGCTGTCGGTGACTGCTGAGAGTTGTAGTTTTGCAACAGCTGAAGGCACACTGAGTTAAGTAGCAAACCAGTGTGTCTCCAACTGTTGCATAACTATAATCCCCAGCATCCCCAGCCAAAGTAGTATGCCTCCAGCTGTTGCATAACTACAAGACCCAGCATGCCCTTCCGCTGTCTGTACATGCTGGGGGTTGTAGCTTTTGCAACAGCTGAAGGCACACTGGTTGCAAAACACTGAGTTTGTAACCAAACTCGGTGTTTCACAACCAGTGTGCCTCCAGCTGTTGCAAAACTACAACTCCCAGCATGCACTGATAGACCGTACATGCTGGGAGTTGTAGTTTTGCAACAGCTGGATGTCCCCCCCCCCCCCCCCCAATGTGAATGTACAGGGTACACTCACATGGGCGGAGGTTTACAGTAAGTATCCGGCTGCAAGTTTGAGCTGCTGCAAATTTTCTGCCGCAGCTCAAACTGCCAGCGAGAAACTACTGTGAACCCCCGCCCGTGTGACTGTACCCTAAAAACACTACACTACACTAACACACAATAAAATAAAAAGTAAAAAACACTACATATACACATACCCCTACACAGCCCCCCTCCCCTCCCCAATAACAATGAAAAACGTCTGGTACGCCACTGTTTCCAAAACGGAGCCTCCAGCTGTTGCAAAACAACTACTCCCAGTATTACCAGACAGCCACTGATTGTCCAGGCATGCTGGGAGTTTTACAACAGCTGGAGGCACCCTGTTTGGGAATCACTGGCGTAGAATACCCCTATGTCCACCCCTATGCAAGTCCCTAATTTAGGCCTCAAATGCTCATGGCGCTCTCACTTTGGAGCCCTGTCATATTTCAAGGCAACAGTTTAGGGTCACAAATGGGGTATCGCCGTACTCGGGAGAAATTGTGTTCCAAATTTTGTGGGGTATTTTCTGCTTTTACCCTTTTTAAAAATGTAAAATTTTTGGGAAAAGAAGCATTTTAGGAAATTTTTTTTTTTGAAAGTCGTGAAACACCTGTGGGGTATTAAGGTTCACTTAACCCCTTATTACGTTTCCCGAGGGGTCTAGTTTCCAAAATAGTATGCCATGTGGTTTTTTTTTTTTGCTGTTCTGGCACCATAGGGGCTTCCTAAATGCGGCATGCCCCCAGAGCAAAATTTGTTTTCAAAAAGCCAAATGTGACTCCTTCTCTTCTGAGACCTGTAGTGCGCCAGCAGAGCACTTTTCACCCCCATATGGGGTGTTTTCTGAATCGGGAGAAATTGGGCTTCAAATTTTGGGGGGTATTTTCTGCTATTACCCTTTTTAAAAATGTAAAACTTTTGGGAAACCAAGCATTTTAGGGAAAACATTTTTTTTTTTTTTTTTTTTACATATGCAAAAGTCGTGAATCACCTGTGGTACCCCTAAAGGGTTAAAACCCTTCTGAATGTCATTTTGAATACTTTGGGGGGGGGGGGGTGCAGTTTTTATAATGGGGTAATTTATGGGGTATTTCTAATATGAAGACCCTTCAAATCCACTTCAAACCTGAACTGGTTCCTGAAAAAAAGCGAGTTTCAAAATTTTTTGAAAAATTTCAAAATTGCTGCGGAACTTTGAAGCCCTCTGGTGTCTTCCAAAAGTAAAAACTCATAAATTTTATGATGCAAACATAAAGTAGACATATTGTATATGTGAATAAAAAAAAAAAAAATATTTGGAATATCCATTTTCCTTACAAGCAGAGAGCTTCAAAGTTAGAAAAATGCTACATTTTTAAATTTTTCATCAAATTTTGGGATTTTTCACCAAGAAAGGATGCAAATATCAGTGAAATTTTACCAATAACATAAAGTAGAATATGTCACGAAAAAACAATCTTGGAATCAGAATGATAACTAAAAGCATTCCAGAGTTATTAATGTTTAAAGTGACAGTGGTCAGAATTGCAAAAAATGGCCGAGTCCTTAGGATGAAAAAGGGCTCAGTCCTTAAGGGGTTAAAGGGGTACTCCGGTGGTCAACGTGTTTTTCCATTTTTGACTTACCCTATTTGTTCTGTTTCATTTCTATTCTTGTTTTTTAGCCTACTCTATTTCCGTTCTTTGTTGTCTTTTTATCCCCCACTTTGCTTCTATTTCCTGTTTCTTGCTCTGCTGAAAACTACAAATACCAGCATGCCACATGCCTTGCTGGTTTGGGTCGGCTCCTTTTTTTTTTTTGTTTGTTTGTTCCGCCCTTTACCCGTCCTACTATTTTCCTGGGTCAGCCCCCTTATACACAGCACAGTGTGCCTCCAGCTGTTGCAAAACTACAACTCCTAGCATGCCCAAAGGCTGTCAGGGCATGCTGGGAGTTGTAGTTTTGCAACACCTGAAGGCACCCTGGTTGGGAAACACTGGTGTAACATGATGTGTATGCTGAATAGGCTAGAACAGTGTTTCCCAACCAGTGTGCCTCCAGCTGTTGCAAATCTACAACTCCCAGTATGCCCAAAGTCTGTCAGGGCATGCTGGGAGTTGAAGTTTTGCAACAGCTGGAGGCACACTGGTTTGTAAACACTAGCATACACATACAACAGGGACTACAACTCCCAGCATGTGTCATTCAGGAGTCCCCCCTCCCCCTTCACATATAGAGATTATCCCCAGTATGAGATTTATTCCCCTGCAGTCCATACATCCCCAGCCCGTGCACCTTGTCATCCTCCCCTTCAGATAACACTTCTCTTCTCTGTGAGGTCCTTCTCCTGTGCAGACCTGTGTCCTTAGAATACAGAGCAGGGGGGAGGGGAGGGGAGGAGCTGTGTACTCAGCTGGATGAGATGAGGGGCGTGGCTTATTTTTCTCATGCAGACAGAGATATTACTCATTCTATAATTATGCCATCTAAATTCATAATGATACATTTGTGCACTTACTTCCCTCCACTTTTGTCTCATCTAAAACATTATTAATGGGGTATTCTGGTGTCAGAAAATTGTATTTAACCCCTTTAGGACCGAGCGTTTTAAAATTTTTGCACTTTCATTTTTTTCTCCTTGCATTTTAAAAATCATAACTCTTTTAATTTTGCACCTAAAAATCCATATGATGGCTTATTTTTTGCGCCACCAATCCTACTTTGTAATGACGTCAGTCATTTTACCCAAAAATCTACGGCGAAACAAAAAAAATATCATTGTGCGACAAAATTGAAGAAAAAACACAATTTTGTAAATTTTGGGGGCTTCCGTTTCTACGTAGTACATTTTTCAGTAAAAATGTCACCTTCTCTTTATTCTGTAGGTCCATACAATTAAATTGATACCCTACTTATATAGGTTTGATTTTGTCGTACTACTGGAAAAAATCATAACTACATGTACAAAAATTAATACGTTTAAAATTATCATCTTCTGACCCCTATACCTTTTTTATTTTTACATGTACGGGGCGGTATGAGGGCTCATTTTTTGCACCGTGATCTGAAGTTTTGTAGTGGTACCATTTTTGTATTGATCAGACTTTTTGATCGCTTTTTATTCATTTTTTCATGGTATAAAAAAAATATGCAATTTTGGACTTTGGAATTTTTTTGCGCGTACACCATTGATCATGTGGTTTAATTAACAATATATTTTTATAGTTCGGACATAAGCGAAAGCAGCAATACAACATATGTTTATTTTTATTATGGTTATATATTTTTTATATGGAATTTGGGAAAAGGGGGTGACTTAAACTTTTAATAAGGAAGGGGTTAATGGGTGTTCCATAGAACCACATTGATCTGTGTGCTCTGTGCCCGATTGATAAATCCTGGTCCTGCCAGGCTTTATCATTCTGAGTGCAGCAGCCAGCACAGGACGTGAGGTAAGCCCTCTGGCTACCTCAGCAGTGGATGGCGCCCCCACGATCGGGCTGGGGGTGGGGGGGGCGATCCACTCCACTTGACCACCAGGGATGTTTAAATGTCCCTTTAGATGCCGCTGTCAACTTTGAGAGCGGCGATCTAAAGGGTTAAAGGGGTTATCCACCATAAGGTGATTTTAGTACGTACCTGGCAGACAGTACATGCTTAGGAAGGATCTGCACTTGTCTTGGGGCTAAATGGCTATGTTGTGAGATTACCATAACACTGTGGCTAGCTTTTTGTGAACTGGTATTTTCTGTTTCAGTTTTCTTTTTTTTTTTACTACAAATCCCATAATTCCATTTTCCTTCCTCCCAAACATCAGCCACCCCACCAATTGAAACATAAATGAGCTGCATCCATTCAAAAGACCTGTGGTTTTCAATCAGGGTGCCTACAGCTGTTGCATTAGTTGCAGATTGATCTTTCTCCCACCAAACGATCCCTCCACCTATTGAAGCAGAAAGGCTCCTTGTCATCAGCTGACTAGTGAGGTCAGGTCTCGGCCGCATTGCAACTTGGGAAAAATCTGAGACAACAGTCATTTTGTATGCTGGTAAAAATACATATTGGGGTGAAAATCACATAAGAATTGTGAGAAAACCGTCACACACAGGTACAGACCCTATATGATGAACTACACTAACTTTACAGACCCTGAAGCATAGTCAAATAAAAACAATTCCTGGAATACCCCTTTAATAGCCGGTCGTGGCAAGC
The DNA here is from genome assembly GCF_029499605.1 of Hyla sarda. Classification (NCBI taxonomy): domain Eukaryota; kingdom Metazoa; phylum Chordata; class Amphibia; order Anura; family Hylidae; genus Hyla; species Hyla sarda. The sequence continues at coordinate 53,749,045 of NC_079194.1, forward strand.
GCCGCATGTCGGTTATTAAAGCTACCAGAATCAGCTGGGGGACGGCCGGAGTCCGGAGCCCGCGCCATACAACGGTTGCCGTCTCAGGACGAGCCGTCTTGTCCTTAGATGGCAACCGGTTAAATATTACTCTTACCCCAATATATAACTTGGATCCTCACTACGAATGCCGTCAGCGTGCTCCCTTGCAGTGGCAGACGCGCTGGTCTGGCAGTACTACCTGGCCTTTCTGCCACTGCAGGGGCGCGCACTGATGGCATTTGTAGTGAGGATCCATGTACTGTATTCCAGAGCTTGGGGTCTTGATATACGTGACCGTGACTGGAAGTTGGATCCTGTTGGTATATCCCAATATATATAGCCTCTAATATGGGCATGTAACTACTATTGCCATTCTATATTCTTTACATGATGTATATTGTATATGGACTATGTTCTTACATATAAGAGTAAGAAAGATCTGCTGGGAGCTGTAATCACTGTCTATGTAGAGGACAGGAGCTTCTTCAGGGTCCTGTACAGTACACAGTGTCCTAAAAAAGTAACATGGAGCCACCCCCACCTGGTGTCCAAAGGAGCAGCTAACCATGGCACAGGTAAGAGTACAGAACATGTAATACCTCCCTGTACTGTAGGGGGCGCTACCAGACAGGAATTCAGTGCATACAGTTCAGTAATACAGGGGTTTTACCAATTAATGCCCATTCTGATTGGTCGGTTCTTCCGGCCATTGACACATTTCACAGATCTGGACTGTCTGTACATTGTATGTTGAGTCTGGTTTATGTCACAATGGTCCAGAAAAGACCATTGTATGCTGAAACTATTGTATGTTGAGGCCATTGTAAGTTGAGGGATCACTGTACAAGACTTTTTCCCTGGCCCATCCCATCCCTAACCTATCCTCCAAATCTGTAGTAAGAAGACGTTTTTGAGTAAACACTTTATTAAATTCGGAGTAATTTATTTTACCTCTAAATGTGAATGTACTCTTATGCATTGTTGATGGGAATACATAAGACAGTGCACAATTATGTTATGTGGCAGATCATCATTTGTAGAAATACAATAAAAAAAAATTCACCAAACTAAAGGAAGAAAAAATCTAATTGGTAGATGTTTAACCCTTTAAGGACATCAAATTTTTAATAGCCATAACGCTTTCAATTTTCCACCTACAGACCCATATGAGGACTAGTTTTTTGTGCCACCAATTGTACTTTGTAATGACATCAATCATTGTACCACAAATTCTACTGTAAAACCCTCCCAAAATAATTTGTGGAGCAAAATTGAAAAAAGTTCAACTTTTTGCAACTTTTGGGGCCGTCCGTTTCTACGTAGTGCACTTTTCTGTAATTATAACACATTGGGGGAGATTTATCAAACCTGCCCAGAGGAAAAGTTGCCCAGTTGTCCATAGCAACCAATCAGATCCCTTCTTTCATTTTGCAGAGGCCTTGTTAAAAATGAAGGAAGTGATCTGATTGGTTGCTATGGGCAACTGGCCAACCTTTCCTCTGGAAAGTTTTGATAAATCTCCCCCATTATCTTTATTTTGTAGGTTTATGCGAATAAAAGGATATCCAATTTATATAGATTTTGTGTTTTTAATATTTTTTTATCTGGTATTTGAAGTGGCCAAATATCAGCAATTGTAAACTTTGGCATTTTCTTTTACATTTACACCATTGACCGAGCAGTTTAATTAACATTATATTTTAATCGTTCAGGCATTAACGCACGTGGTAACACCACATATGTTTATTTTTGTTTACATTATGGGTAAAGGCGGGGGGGTTGATTCAAATTTTTATGATTCAAATTATTCACATTTACTAACATTTTGTGTACATTTTATTCACAATTTTTTTTTAGTTCCCATAGGGGACTATATCATGCAATCTTATGATTGTTTAGTCTTATTGGCGCTCCATTACTTCAGACTGCTGTGGCTTTCTGCAGGATTGGAAAACCAATCAGTCGAGCTGGTGGCAGGTAGGGACCTGCTGTCCTCTCAGCTGATTGGGACCCCTTGATTTTGTTGCGGTGTTCCTGATCAGCTCCACTGAGCTACCGGCAGAGTTACTTGACGAAGTGCTGGTAGCACGATAACGGACCGTCACCTGTCTCTCTCTCTCTCCCCCACGCTGTCCTCCTTCCCTGCCTCTCTGCTGCCGCAAGTGATGTGACACATAAACCACATTTGATACAAGAGAAATTTGGGTGAGTGCTCCGTACTTTTTAATACCTACATCTGTACAATTTTCCTGTTTTAGATGCCACAATAGGAGTAAACTCTCTACCGCTCAGCGCTCCGGGTCCCAACTTTCGAGACAAAATGGTTCCGGCAGTAATGGCCCACTCAGCCAATCTCTGGCTACGGAAGGATACCACTGTGGTCGGTGACTGACCGAGTGGCCTGTCACTGCCAAAACCTGTTCGTCTCAGAAGGTGGGAGCTGGGGGGGGGGGAAAGATAGACCCCACTCTGGAGACAGCTCGGGGGGCCCCAGTGGTCAGACCCCTGTGATCATCACTTATCCCTTATCCTGTGGATAGGGGATATGTTGTTACAAGCTGGATAGCCCCTTTAAAGTTACAGACATTAAGGCAGTGGCTGCTTCTGTATAAGGCAGACTATATTACCTTCCTCAAGTTTGCTAAGAAACCAGTCAAGTAAAAACTGCCCAAATAGGCAAAATTATTTAAAAAATGTGTGCTGAGCCACTTTTTAAACAAATTAGACTCCGTTTACAAAAACAAAAACAATTTTTTTTAAATATATTTCTCCCAATGAATTTAGAAAAAAAATACAATTAGAAAAATTTGGCAATCTTCAGTCACTTTATCCAACAGAAAATCCAAATGAAATGAACAGAAATGCACTGAGTCTTGAAAAGTTTTTGTCATTATTTAACATTAAATGCCATAGTTCTGTGCCAGGTTTTTAGGCTCAAGTGTTCAACAAGACTGACTGGCAATGGTGTGTAAATAAAATTCTTCTGGATACATTTAATCCATTGTTTGTATTTATGATATAACGCATCAGAGATGAAAAGCAATGGGCTAATACAAAATATTTGTTACAATATAAACTCGATGGCAAATGGAGTCTTCCTGATCATAGCAAAGAAGGACACTTAGATCCATCTTCCAGAGCACAGTAGGATGACATTTAAAGATGCCCCAACTTCTTTCTGTAAAATAAAATACATTTATGTTACTTCCTTTTTATGTAATGTGGTTAATAACATAAATAAAAGTTAAAGAGTACCCGTCATATTACACAAAACACAAAGTTACATTTTACTCAGTACCTAATCCTGATCATATGCCTATAATTTTTATGTGTCTAGCACCTATATTTCTCTCACAAATGCTGTCTATCTGTTGCTCACTTGCTTTGTCATTTTGTGCTTTAGAGGGGGAGTATCCTCACTCTGTATGACACAGCTTATTCCCTGAGTGCTGGATCTCTTCATCCAGTCACTGCAGGCTGCTCTGTAACCCCCTCCTTTCTGTTTTCAGACAGGATTCTGATAGGACAGGAGTGAGCACAGAGGAGTGCTAGTCCCGCCCTAACTTCCTGGACTTTGTCCCTGCCTGTGCTTCAGCTTGGACAAAGATGATGCTGCAGATGGACAGGATTATGTTCTGGATGATATGGGGACTCCTAGTGGTGTAGCCATGATTTCCATAAAAAGCAAATAAAATTTTCTTGTGAAGTATATTAGAAAGGCTAATGTTTTGCCAAGATGTACAACATTAAGCATTTTTTAAATTTGCCTGTACCCATTTAATCATTGTGAAATAACAAGTTCTGCATCTTTCTAACATACATAGCATTTTAAAGGGGTACATCGCCCCTAGACATCTTATCCTCTATCCATAGAAAAGGGTATAAGACGCTGATCACGGAGGTCCTACTGCTAGGAACATTCCCCCCCCTTCCCCCCACAATCTCTGTGCAGCACACGGCATTCTGAAAGTTATTTTCAGAACACTGAGTTTGGGCAGCCGTGGTTGTGATGTCACGCCACGCCCCCTTGTGACATGCCACCCGTTGATATGAATAGAGGGGGCGTTTCATGATGGTACAAGGGGGTGTGGCGGGACATAACAACCACGGCCACCCAAACCCAGGGTTCTGAAAATAACTTTAAGAATGCTGCATGGAGATAGCAGGGGTCTCAGCGGCAGGACCCTTGCGATCAGCGTCTTATCCTCTATCGTTTGGATAGGGGATAAGATGTCTAGGGGTGGAGTACCCCTTTAATTTCTCACATTTTCCTGAGGAATGTATAATAATGCACAGTGCAATAAGACTTCTTTTAGTGGCCATAATATGGCATAATACCTGGATCCTCAGTGGTTTTACTGAACTAATTCCTGGCAGTTTGGTTATTGTGCATCCAGACTATGGTGGTATAAAAGTGACCATGTTGGAAAACACAGTCCTAGAGACATGTCAAAAGTTCTGACTGGTAGGAGTCCAAGTGTTCAGACCTCGGGATAAGACCACGCGCCTGCGCTCTCCTTTCCCTGCTCTGTGTCACATGCTCCATAGACATTGAGAGTGTGTCTCGATCATGTGACGCAGAGTTGAGAGAGAACGTGCTTAGCAAGGATTTCTCTGACTCGTTCTCCTGATTGGTGGACATCTGAACATTGATCAGACCTCTACTTATCATAAATTTTGACATGTCTCTTGGACCTGTCAAAAGTTTTTCCATGTGATGGTGCCCATTTAAAGGAGTTCTCCGGGATATGAAAACTTATCCCCTATCCTAGGAAAGGAGATAAGTTTCCGATTGCGGGGGTCTGACTGCTGGGACCCCCTTGATCTCCCCTACAGGGCACCGGCAGTCCACAGGTAGGGGGCGTGTTCGACCACCGCACGAAGCGGTGACATACCCCCTCAATACAGCTCTATGGTAGAGCCGGAGCGCTGCATTCGGCAATCTCTGTCTCTCCCATAGCACTGCACTGAGGAGGCATGTCGGCCACCCCTTCGTGCGGTGGTGGACACGTGCTATATGGCCAGAGAATCGGGGCCCTGTACAGGAGATCACAGGGGGTCCCAGCGGTCAGACCCTCCGCAGTCTGAAACTTATCCCCTATCCTTAGTATAGGGGATAAGTTTTCATATCCCGGAGTACATTTACACATATCATTGACAAGAACCACTGCTCCGCTAACCATTCAGCACCCTGCTTTGTACTCATGAAACCATCTACATCTACAGAACAACCTTAAAAAAAATACAACTCCAACAGTTTAAGTGGTTGTCCGGTGACAAGAAGAAGAATAAAGGCTAGATAAACACGTAGAGAAGATTTCTCTACCTAATTTTACATTATACATAAGACAATAAAGGTTTAAGGGCAGGGTTATGTGGGGCACATCCGCAGCATATTTGACACTGCAGGTGTGCCGGTGGCAGTCACAGAGGGACTGCGGAGCGAGCTCCCGGGTATGGCGGGTAGCTCTGTGTGTGCGCTTGTAGTGTCAAATTTCCCGCTGTAGAATTCCACTGCTACGACCAGACACACAAAAATACCTGGCCGCAGCCAGGCGCTTGCCCTAAGGCAAGACCCTGCCCTAAGGGAAAAGAGCTGATTAAGGGCCCCATTGTATGCTGGACAGGCTCATATCACCCTGTGTAATAGGGATAGTGATCACTTGGTTTAACCAGTCAAAAAACCATTGCTCCTCTGCTGCACATCTTCCCATGTAAAAGGGGATGTGTGGCTGACAAATGATGGCAGCAAAGGGCCGCATGAATAATCCAACTATTTTTCGCGAAGCCCTCCTGGCACAATAGTCAAGCTTTGTAATAGGTCCCTAAGAGAGGAATTGCTGGAATCATTAGGTTTTATCCTGAGTTCTCTGTATTTACTGTTCCCTTAATGAATTCTCTGTGGCCTTATTAATAGAGAATGTCCATATCACACTAGGCAGAAGGAAGGTCGGAGGGGTGGAGGGGCTAAGCCATAAGGGATGTGTTTCAGTTTCGCTTGGTCTACATTGCAGGTTTCTTTTTCAGGACGTCTCTTTGCCAGGGATTTAGCAGCCTAAGGCACTGTTCACACTGCAGAGTTTCAGTGCTGGATTACGCATTGGAATTCAACAGGATTCTGCAGCACTGTGCACACGGCAGAATTTTCGTGCCTCATATTTCCGGCTTGGAAATTCCATTTTCCGTGTCCGCACAAAGAATGAACACATTCATTCTTTGTAACGAGTCCACACGGAATGCATAGCAGTCTATGAGACGGCCCATTCCTCTGCGGTCCTAGCGCCGGCAATGTCTGGAATGTCCACACAGAGATTCTCCGTGCGGACATTCCGACGTGTAAACATAGCCTAAGGGTATGTTCATACGGCAGAATGTCCTCCCCACATAGTTCCGGGTGGACATTCCCCAGACAGAATTGCCAAAAAAATTGACGTCTTGACAGTAGCCGGAATCAGGATTTCGGAGCTAGATGTTTGCATTGAAGAATTTCCACTGTGTGCATTGTGCAGCAGAATCCCATTGAAAGCAATGGGATTCTGCTGCAACAAAATTTCCGAGCTGAATTTTTCTGTTCGATTCTGCTCGGAAATTCCATGTGTGAACATGGCCTAAGCCTCTTCTTCTCCACACCTATTGCTTAACTTCCCTGATGTTATGAAGAAGAAGGTGAGGCAAAGCGGATGTAATACTGCAAAACTGCAGCTCATTGTCCGTTGGCAGGAAGAAGACATGTTTTCCTAATCATATTTACTGTTCACATTTGGTGCCAGTAAGTGACAGGTGACATTGAGGATGCAGGTGACATTATAAACAAGAATTAGTTATAGCAATTGTTCGTCTGTTAAAGATCTTACTATGATTAAAAAAATCTTTTGACATGTTGCCTACCCAAATTCACACTGTGATTTCTATCCCCTCCTTTTTTTTGTTTTAACATGTGCTGCACTCTTCCCCACCCCCTCAGCCCAACCCTATATAAGTAGTAGTTAGCTACACATGGGTCATTTCTTTCCTAGCAGCCTCCCAGTCTGACTGGGAGAGTATGGTAAGTGAGCTATTACATCCCTGTTCACACTGGTGTGGTGCTGTGCGGTGTCCGTTGCTGCCGTGGCGCCATGTCTGCGGGGAGGTGCGGCCCATAGACTGGTTTGAGTGGCATTGGGGCTGCTCCGCCGGTGGGTCGTTCCCCCCCCCTGTGGGCATTGGTGTCGCGGCGGTGGTGGTCGCCGCCCGGTGCTGCGCCATTTTATGCTAGGGACGTTAGGGACCCACTCTAAATAGGTGGCCTTGACGTGGCGAGTGGGCTTGTACTTTTTGATCAAAAATGTATACTAACAACCTGTTAGTTTTTGATATTATGCTGAGAAGCAGTCAGATCATTATACAAGATTGTAGATGTGCACCATGTCTGTTTTTCTACCCAAATTCACACTGTGATTTCTATCCCCTCCTTTTTTTTTGTTTTCACATGTGCTGCACTCTTCCCCACCCCCTCAGCCCAACCCTATATAAGTAGTACTTAGCTACACATGGGTCATTTCTTTCCTAGCAGCCTCCCAGTCTGACTGGGAGAGCATGGTAAGTGAGCTATTGGACCTTGTTCACACTGGTGTGGTGCTGTGCGGTGTCCGTTGCTGCCGTGGCGCCATGTCTGCAGGGAGGTGCGGCCCATAGACTGGTTTGAGTGGCATTGGGGCTGCTCCGCTGGTGGGTCGTTCCCCCCTGTGGGCATTGGTGTCGCGGCAGTGGTGGTCGCCGCCCGGTGCTGTGCCATTTTATGCTAGGGACGTTAGGGACCCACTTTAAATAGGTGGCCTTGACGTGGCGAGTGGGCTTGTACTTTTTGATCAAAAATGTATACTAACAACCTGTTAGTTTTTGATATTATGCTGAGAAGCAATCAGATCATTATACAAGATTGTAGATGTGCACCATGTCTGTTTTTCTACCCAAATTCACAATGTCAAAAGTTATGATTGCACCGGGTCTCACTCCTGAGATCCCCTGCGATCGCAAGTTATAAGAGCACTGCTCTGTCCCAAACTGTCAATCTAATCCAACCTTTTTGCTATATAAGTCTATGCAGCAAAAAAGTTCTGACCTGGCTGCTGGCTGGGGAGTGGAGCACATTGCCGAGCACTTTGCCCAACTTATAACTAGTGATTGCAACAGGCCTCAGGAGAGAGACCCTGCACCAAAAAAATTTGTATATTTTGGGGTGAAAAAATCCTGTCTTGTCAGGCAAGACATGCAGGGCTCTGTATACTAAGGACAAGCAGGGCTCTGTACACTGAGGACAAGCAGGGCTCTGTACACTGAGGACAAGCAGGGCTCTGGCCACTGAGGACAAGCAGGGCTCTGGCCACTGAGGACAAGCAGGGCTCTGTACACTGAGGACAAGCAGGGCTCTGTACACTGAGGACAAGCAGGGCTCTGTACACTGAGGACAAGCAGGGCTCTGTACACTGAGGACAAGCAGGGCTCTGTACACTGAGGACAAGCAGGGCTCTGGCCACTGAGGACAAGCAGGGCTCTGGCCACTGAGGACAAGCAGGGCTCTGGCCACTGAGGAAAAGCAGGGCTCTGGCCACTGAGGACAAGCAGGGCTCTGGCCACTGAGGACAAGCAGGGCTCTGTACACTGAGGACAAGCAGGGCTCTGTACACTGAGGGCAAGCAGGGCTCTGTGCACTGAGGGCAAGCAGGGCTCTGTGCACTGAGGGCAATCAGGGCTCTGTGCACTGAGGGCAATCAGGGCTCTGTGCACTGAGGGCAATCAGGGCTCTGTGCACTGAGGGCAATCAGGGCTCTGTGCACTGAGGGCAATCAGGGCTCTGTGCACTGAGGGCAATCAGGGCTCTGTGCACTGAAGGCAATCAGGGCTCTGTGCACTGAAGGCAATCAGTGCTCTGTGCACTGAGGGCAAGCAGGGCTCTGTACAGTGAGGACAAGCAGGGCTCTGTACACCTCTGAGGGCAATCAGGGCTCTGTACACTGAGGACAAGCATGGCTCTGTACACTGAGGACAAGCATGGCTCTGTGCACTGAGGAAAAGTAGGGCTCTGTACACTGAGGACAAGCATGGCTTTGTACACTGAGGACAAGCATGGCTTTGTACACTGAGGACAAGCAGGGCTCTGTGCACTGAGGACAAGCAGGGCTCTGTACAGTGAGGACAAGCAGGGCTCTGTACACCTCTGAGGGCAATCAGGGCTCTGTACACTGAGGACAAGCATGGCTCTGTGCACTGAGGACAAGTAGGGCTCTGTACACTGAGGACAAGCAGGGTTCTATACACTGAGGACAAGCATGGCTCTGTGCACTGAGGACAAGCAGGGCTCTGTGCACTGAGGACAAGCAGGGCTCTGTGCACTGAGGACAAACAGGGCTCTGTACAGTGAGGACAAGCAGGGCTCTGTACACCTCTGAGGGCAATCAGGGCTCTGTACACTGAGGACAAGCATGGCTCTGTGCACTGAGGACAAGTAGGGCTCTGTACACTGAGGACAAGCAGGGTTCTATACACTGAGGACAAGCATGGCTTTGTACACTGAGGACAAGCAGGGCTCTGTACAGTGAGGACAAGTAGGGCTCTGTACACCTCTGAGGGCAATCAGGGCTCTGTGCACTGAGGACAAGCATGGCTCTGTGCACTGAGGACAAGTAGGGCTCTGTACACTGAGGACAAGCAGGGTTCTATACACTGAGGACAAGCATGGCTTTGTACACTGAGGACAAGCAGGGCTCTGTGCAGTGAGGACAAGCATGGCTCTGTGCACTGAGGACAAGTAGGGCTCTGTACACTGAGGACAAGCAGGGTTCTATACACTGAGGACAAGCATGGCTTTGTACACTGAGGACAAGCAGGGCTCTGTGCAGTGAGGACAAGCAGGGCTCTGTGCAGTGAGGACAAGCAGGGCTCTGTGCAGTGAGGACAAGCAGGGCTCTGTGCAGTGAGGACAAGCAGGGCTCTGTGCAGTGAGGACAAGCAGGGCTCTGTGCAGTGAGGACAAGCAGGGCTCTGTGCAGTGAGGACAAGCAGGGCTCTGTGCAGTGAGGACAAGCAGGGCTCTGTGCAGTGAGGACAAGCAGGGCTCTGTGCAGTGAGGACAAGCAGGGCTCTGTGCAGTGAGGACAAGCAGGGCTCTGTGCAGTGAGGACAAGCAGGGCTCTGTGCAGTGAGGACAAGCAGGGCTCTGTGCAGTGAGGACAAGCAGGGCTCTCGTACAGTGAGGACAAGCAGGGCTCTCGTACAGTGAGGGCAAGAAGGGCTCTGTACACTGAGGACAAGCAGGACTCTGTACACTGAGGACAAGCAGGACTCTGTGCACTGAGGACAAGCAGGTGTGGTGTCCCGGTACCGCATCTTATACGGTACCTATGTATGTGTGGGTCCCCATAGCCAGAGTCCCTAGGATGTAGGGATCCCTGTTATGTAGTCTACCCCTTGTCGCCTCTATTCCAAATAATAGTCCAGTAATTTATGTAAGGTTGATGTAAATATAGTAATATATATGTAAATAAATAGTTAATTACCTGTTCCATAGCATTGACTAGGTAAACTCTATGGTATTCTGCTTAAGGACCTTTGGAGGCCCAGTGACGTATGCAATCCCATTACCCTGTGTAATGGTGAATGACAGATGTTCGGACCAATAGGATTCACCCCGCCCCCTGCCCATATAAGGGAGCGGCGGCCATGTTTTCTCTCTCTTGTTCCTGTGCAGCCAAACAGTAAGGATCCCTCTCTTGTTCCTGGGCTGTCAAACGGGAAGGATCTGCGCAGCAACTATCGCAGTGAGTTAGGCCCGAGCCTTGCGGCAACGGCTGAGTCATTCAGAATAGAGAGTGTATCAATCCCCAGACACTCTGCAGCATCACCGGACCTAATATAACCCCTAAATCCGGACGGATCTTCAAATATCTACCCTATATTCAGAGACTTTCAAAATAGCTCAAGGTCCGCAACAACTGTCAGTCACTGAGCAATATAAAGACTGTTTGCATGAGACTGTTACTGTGCCTTGGATGTATCGCAAGCACTTACGTAAAGTTGTTCAAGTTCAATCTCCTTGTGGACCTTCAGTCATTTCATGCACCTATCGTTACTGGGAAGAGCGGCGATAGGCCGGAGCATTACCTCAGCATACCAGCCCTCAGCCTGGCGTCACGAACTATAGGGTTAACATTACTGACATGCTCCCAGCTCACACAGCAGAATGATTTACAAGCCAGGAGCCTCCACAGAGCCCTGTTTGTCCTGCCCTCACTTTCTGTATTTGGAAATGCTGCAGGGGCAGCATTTCTTCACCCACAAATATAACATTTTTTTAACCAATGTATATTACAAGTAATGATATTGTCTACATTATATAAAAAGTTTTTGAAAACAACAGGTACACTTTAAGGTGGCCATGAACCTCAAATAGTGGTTGGCCAAATAAATGTTTGGCTAAAGGCTTATCCTCCTGACACACGCATATATATGCACACTTGACTTGGTTGAGCATGCATGTGTTCTCATGAGTTATTTGGATGGCATCTTATGTGTCTCATGGGAACAAATACATGGGCAGGTTGAAATTCAGTATTTGTTACGCCGAGCGCTCAGGGTCCCTGCTCCTCCCCGGAGCGCTCACGGCGTGTCTCTCCCTGCAGCGCCCCGGTCAGTCCCGCTGACCGGGAGCGCTGCACTGACATGGCCGTCGGGGATGCGATTCGCACAGCGGGACGCGCCCGCTCGCGAATCGCATCCCAAGTCACTTACCCGTCCCGGTCCCCTGCTGTCATGTGCTGGCGCGCGCGGCTCCGCTCTCTAGGGCGCGCGCGCGCCAGCTCTCTGAGACTTAAAAGGCCAGTGCACCAATGATTGGTGCCTGGCCCAATTAGCTTAATTGGCTTCCACCTGCTCCCTGGCTATATCTGCTCACTGCCCCTGCACTCCCTTGCCGGATCTTGTTGCCTTGTGCCAGTGAAAGCGTTTAGTGTTGTCCAAAGCCTGTGTTACCTGAACTCCTGCTATCCATCTTGACTACGAACCTTGTCGCCTGCCCCGACCTTCTGCTACGTCTGACCTTGCCTCTGCCTAGTCCGTCTGTCCCACGCCTTCTCAGCAGTCAGCGAGGTTGAGCCGTTGCTAGTGGATACGACCTGGTTGCTACTGCCGCAGCAAGACCATCCCGCTTTGCGGCGGGCTCTGGTGAACACCAGTAGCCTCTTAGAACCGGTCCACCAGCACGGTCCACGCCAATCCCTCGCTGACACAGTGGATCCACAACCTGTAAGCCGAATCGTGACAGTAGATCCGGCCATGGATCCCGCTGAGGTGCCGCTGCCAAGTCTCGCTGACCTTCCCACGCTGGTCGCTCAGCAATCGCAGCAGATTGCCCAACAAGGACAGCAGCTGTCGCAGTTGACCGCCATGTTACAGCAACTTCTGCCTCTGCTACAGCAGCAACCATCTCCTCCGCCAGCTCCTGCACCTCCTCCGCAGCGAGTGGCCGCTCCTAGCCTCCGCTTGTCCCTGCCGGACAAATTTGATGGGGACTCTAGGCTCTGCCGTGGATTTTTGTCTCAATGTTCCCTGCATATGGAGATGTTGTGGGACTTGTTTCCTACAGAACGGTCTAAGGTGGCGTTCGTAGTAAGCCTTCTTTCAGGAAAGGCCTTGTCTTAGGCCACACCGCTCTGGGACCGCAATGATCCTGCCACAGTCCAGTCCTTCTTCGCTGAAGTCCGTAGTGTCTTCGAGGAACCAGCCCGAGCTTCTTCTGCCGAGACTGCCCTGCTGAACCTGGCCCAGGGTAATTCTTCAGTGGGCGAGTACGCCGTCCAATTTCGTACTCTTGCTTCCGAATTATCATGGAATAACGAGGCTCTCTGCGCGACCTTTAAAAAAGGCCTATCCAGTAGCATCAAGGATGTGCTGGCCGCACGAGAGATTCCTGCCAACCTGCAAGAACTTATCCATTTGGCCACACGCATTGACATGCGTTTTTCTGAGAGACATCAGGAGCTCCGCCAGGAAAAAGACTTAGATCTCTGGGCACTTCTCCCACAGTATCCTTTGCAATCTACGCCTGGGCCTCCCGCCGAGGAGGCCATGCAAGTGGATCAGTCTCGCCTGACCCAGGAAGAGAGGAATCGCCGTAGGGAAGAGAATCTTTGTCTGTACTGTGCCAGTACCGAGCATTTCTTGGTGGATTGCCCTATTCGTCCTCCACGTCTGGGAAACGCACGCACGCACCCAGCTCACGTGGGTGTGGCGTCTCTTGGTTCAAAGTCTGCTTCTCCACGTCTCACGGTGCCCGTGCGGATTTCTCCTTCAGCCAACTCCTCCCTCTCAGCCGTGGCCTGCTTGGACTCTGGTGCCTCTGGGAATTTCATTTTGGATTCTTTGGTGAATAAATTGTGCATCCCGGTGACCCGTCTCGTCAAGCCGCTCTACATTTCCGCGGTCAACGGAGTTAGATTGGATTGCACCGTGCGTTACCGCACAAAACCCCTCTTAATGTGCATTGGCCCCCCACCACGAAAGGATTGAATTTTTCGTCCTCCCCAACTGCACCTCTGAGGTCCTCCTCGGTCTGCCATGGCTCCAGCTTCATTCTCCCACCCTTGACTGGACCACTGGGGAGATCAAGAACTGGGACTCTGCTTGCCACAAGAGATGCCTCTCCCCCCCTCCCAGTCCCGTCAGGCAAGCCTCAGTGCCTCCTCATGGCCCCCGTCCTGGTGACACACTGCCCCGTGCCAAGCTTCACCCTCTGCCCTCCCTCCCCATTCCCACTCCTGCTGTACTGCCTGCCTTTGAGGAAACCCTTCATTCACTCCCGGTGTCCTCGTCCCAGGTAAAGCAGTTGTCGGACAAAAAAAGGGGGAGACCTAAGGGGGGGGTACTGTTACGCTGAGCGCTCCGGGTCCCTGCTCCTCCCCGGAGCGCTCACGGCGTCTCTCTCCCTGCAGCGCCCCGGTCAGTCCCGCTGACCGGGAGCGCTGCACTGACATGGCCGTCGGGGATGCGATTCGCACAGCGGGACGCGCCCGCTCGCGAATCGCATCCCAAGTCACTTACCCGTCCCGGTCCCCTGCTGTCATGTGCTGGCGCGCGCGGCTCCGCTCTCTAGGGCGCGCGCGCGCCAGCTCTCTGAGACTTAAAAGGCCAGTGCACCAATGATTGGTGCCTGGCCCAATTAGCTTAATTGGCTTCCACCTGCTCCCTGGCTATATCTGCTCACTGCCCCTGCACTTCCTCGCCGGATCTTGTTGCCTTGTGCCAGTGAAAGCGTTTAGTGTTGTCCAAGCCTGTGTTACCTGAACTCCTGCTATCCACCTTGACTACGAACCTTGCCGCCTGCCCCGACCTTCTGCTACGTCTGACCTTGCCTCTGCCTAGTCCTTCTGTCCCACGCCTTCTCAGCAGTCAGCAAGGTTGAGCCGTTGCTAGTGGATACGACCTGGTTGCTACTGCCGCAGCAAGACCATCCCGCTTTGCGGCGGGCTCTGGTGAACACAAGTAGCCTCTTAGAACCGGTCCACCAGCACGGCTGTCCGGGCATGCTGGGAGTTGTAGTTTTGCAACAGCTAGAGGGCCACAGTTTGGTGGCTACTGCACTATACTCTATTCTGTGTTTTGGGTCAATCTGCAGGGGAAATCCCATCAGAATTGCATTGCTGTCTATGGAGACGGCAAGCAGTCTAGCGGTCCTAGTGCAGGCTTGTTCTGCTGGTGATTGCCGTGGACTAAAGGTCAAGCCCAGGGGCTTAAAGGGGTACTCCGGAAAACTTGTTTTTTTTAAATCAACTAGTGCCAGAAAGTTAAACAGATTTGTAAATTACTTCTATTAAAAAATCTTAATCCTTCCAGTACTTATTAGCTGCTGAATACTACAGAGGAAATTCTTTTCTTTTTGAAACACAGAGCTCTCTGCTGACCTCACGAGCACAGTGCTCTCTGCTGACATCTCTGTCCATTTTAGGGAACTGTCCAGAGCAGCATATGTTTTCTATGGGGATTTTCTCCTACTCTGGACAGTTCTTAAAATGGACAGAGATGTCAGCAGAGAGCACTGTGCTCGTGATGTCAGCAGACAGTTCTGTGTTCCAAAAAGAAAAGAATTTCCTCTGTAGTATTCAGTAGCTAATAAGTACTGGAAGGATTAAGATTTTTTTAATAGAAGTAATTTACAAATCGGTATAACTTTCTGGCACCAGTTGATAAAAAAAAAAAAAAAAAGTTTTCCACCGGAGTACCCCTTTAACTTGTAGCTTTTGGGCCCCGATGCAAAATCTGCATCAGGGCCCCACGTGCCAATTATAATACTGGTCTCTTATGGGGCAGATGTGCTTTGGGGCCCCTTAGGCACCAGGGCCCTGGTGCGACTGCTATCTCTGCACCCCCTATACCTTAGCAGTGTTGAGCGCGAATATTCGAAATGCGAATTTTTACCGTGAATATTGACACTTCACGATTTCGCGAATATTTAGAATATAGTGATATATATTCGTAATGACGTTTTTTATGCTAATTTAAGCGAATATTTATGCAAATATAGGCACTTCCAGACTGGACACTGATCCCTCCCTTCTTTTAGGTGGAAGATATAATTGCACGTGCGCAGTATGCAAATTTCGTTATGAATTTTTGCATGAAAAAATAAAAGAATAAAAAGAGAACGAACATAGCGAATATGCCAATTTCAGGAACATAGGACGAATATTCATCCATATATTCGAGAAATATTGCAAATTCAAATATGGCCGCTGCCGCTCATCATTATACTTTTAGTAGAGTACAATTTCTCTACTTATAGATGATACTAAGCCTTGTAGGTTTATTGACACAGAAGAGGATAGTACAAAGTAAACAGTACAAAGGTAATGAAACTGGAAAATGAAATTTAACCCCTTTCTGTCGCATTTTTGTCTATGGCCTTTTCATTTTTCTTTTCCTCGCCATTTTTTATTTTGTTCCACCTACAGAGTCATAGGAGGGCTTGCCGGGTGAAGTAGAGTTTGTAGTAATACAGTGACCCCCCGACCTACGATGACCCGACATACGATCATTTCCCCATACGATGGTCTCTCAGAGGCCATCGCATGTCGAAGGCAGCATCAACATACGATGCTTTTGTATGTCGGGGCCATCGCATAAACGGCTATCCGGCAGCGCAGACTGCTTCAGCTGCCACCGGATAGCCGTTTACGGTGCCCCATGTGGTCCGCTGACGATCACTTACCTGTCCTCGGGGCTCCGGCGCGTCCTCTTCGGGATCCCCTGCATTGTCGGCGCTCTCTATCGACGTCCTGACGTTGCTGTGCACGTCGTCCCGTCATCCAATAGGAACGGCGTGCGTAGCGACGTGATGGCGGCAACAGAGAGCGAGGATACCGGGGAAGCAGAGGCCTTGTCGGAGCGTCGGGGACGCGGCGACAGCGATGGAAGGCGACATCCCGGGCAGCGGTCACGATAGGTGACGGTCCGGAGCGGCGAGGACACGTGAGTACAACTTCCTATACCAGTGGTCTTCAAACTGCGGACCTCCAGATGTTGCAAAACTACAACACCCATCGTCGGCGCTCTCCATCGTCATCATCACGTCGCTGCGCACACCGTCCCGTCATCCAATAGGAGCGGCGTGCGTAGCGACGTAATGGCGGCGACGGAGAGCGAGGATACCGGGGAATCAGAGACCTTGCCGGAGCGTCGGGGACACCCCAGGGACGCGGCGACAGCGATGGAAGGCGACATCCAGGGCAGCGTTGACGAGCAGTGACGGTCCGGAGCGGCGGGGACAGGTGAGTATAACCTCCTATACCAGTGGTCTTCAACCTGTGGACCTCCAAATGTTGCAAAACTACAACTCCCAGCATGCCCGGACAGCCGTTGGCTGTCCGGGCATGCTGGGTGTTGTAGTTTTGCAACATCTGGAGGTGCGCAGGTTGTAGACCACTGTCCTATACTTTACATTGCACGGATCTCTCAACATGCGATGGTTTCAACAAACAATGGTCCATTGGAACGGATTACCATCGTATGTTGAGGGACCGCTGTACTATTTTAGGTATTCTTTTGATACCATATATTTTATTAGTGTGGATATTTCCATGCTAGACAATAACAGTTATGATTAGATTTGTTTACAAATGGGATGGCGGAGAAATTAAAAAATTCTGCGTTTTAAATATATATATATAAAAAAAAAAAAAAAAAAAAAAAGGCGAAAAAGGCGTTATACACTTCCAGTCCCACAGGGGACTTGAACATGCAATTTGTAATTACAGCCATCTTTGTCACTAGGCCTGGAGCTGCCATGACAACCCATATCATGTTGATCATATCATGTTGGGGGGGGGGGGGGGGGACAAGAAAGAAATAGGATTTGTGATCAGAATAAAAGAGGTTTCCCTTTTTGTAAGGGCTCATTCACACCACAGAATCTCCAATCTAGGCAGAGATAACAGTGGGTGCCAGAAAAACAAGCCGGCGCTGGGACCGCTCAGTAATGCGCCGTTTCAATAGACGGCAGTGCATTTCAGGGTGGATTCTGCAGAAGGAATAAACATGTTAATTCTATTCTCAAAGTAATTCCTTAGTGTGAATGGTGCAGCAGAATCCTATTGAGAACAATGGGAGGCTGCTGCATCGTATTTTCCAAGAAGAACGCCAGAGCGGAAAACCATTAGTGTAAATGGGCCCTAACTGCTTACTGGAATGTTGTGATGGTTGATTCATTAAATAGGCACTGTCACTCTAAAAAGATTTTGACCTTTTGGTCAAGTTTGGGTGTTCAGACCCCCACCGATCGCTGGACACAGATAGGAATAGTGTTCAGCTAAGCCCTTCACTCCCTGACTCTCTGCAATCTCTGTCTCACTGCAGGAGACAGTCTTCATAGACTTGCAATGTCTTCTGCAACGAGAAGCGTTTGGCTGAGCAATGATCTAATGATGGGGGTTATAGCACCCAGACCTGACAATCAAAACATTTTTTTTGGCTATCTCTTTAGTATTACATAATATCAGTTTTAAGCTCCTTTTACACCAGGTGATTATTGATTAAACAAGCCGAATACTGCCCTGTGCAAAAGACTCAGTGATCAGTCGATGAAGGAGTTATACAGTGACCCCCCCCGACCTACGATGGCCCCGACATACGATCATTTCAACATACGATGGCCTCTCAGAGGCAGCATCAACATACGATGCTTTTGTATGTCGGGGCCATCGCTTAAATGGCTATCAGCGCAGACTGCTTCAGCTGCCACCGGATAGCCGTTTACGGTGCCCCGTGTGGTCCGCTGATGATCACTTACCTGTCCTCGGGGCTCCGGCGCGTCCTCTTTGGGATCTCCTACATCGTCGGCGCTCTCCATCGCCGTCATCACGTCGCTGTGCACACCGTCCCGTCATCCAATAGGAGCGGCGTGCGTAGCGACGTGATGGCGGCGACGGAGAGCGAGGATGTCGGGGAAGCAGAGACCTTGCCGGAGCGTCGGGGACACCCCAGGGACGCGGCGACAGCGATGGAAGGTGACATCCAGGGCAGCGGTGACGAGCAGTGACGGTCCGGAGCGGCGGGGACAGGTGAGTATACCAGTGGTCTTCAACCTGTGGACTTCCAGATGTTGCGAAACTACAACTTCCAGCATGCCCGGACAGCCGTTGGCTGTCCGGGCATGCTGGGTGTTGTAGTTTTGCAACATCTGGAGGTCCGCAGGTTGTAGACTACTGTCCTATACTTTACATTGCACGGATCCCTCAACATACGATGGTTTCAACAAGCGATGGTCCATTGGGAACGGTTTACCATCGTATGTTGAGGGACCACTGTATATTCGTCAGCTGATCACGGTTCTAAACAAAAAACACAGTCAGCTAGACTGCTCCCAGAGTAATCAGGACCTGTGGCTGACAATGACCTATGTGAAACGCTGCATAATCGCTGAGCCATGCCAAAGGCTCATCAAACGATCACCGATCTACTAGATTGGTGCTGTTATCTGTAGGAGTCTGCCTGTCTGAACGGACCCTTCCATTGCTTAAAATAATGAATTCAGAGATTTATTTTAAATATTTGGAGACAGGAAGGATTTCTTTAACCCATAAAATGAGTAACTGCCTCATGGGGTTTGCTTTGCCCCCCTATTTCATAAACAATGGAGGGTAATATGGTGAAGTACTACTTTACGTTGAAGATTTGAAGATCTGAACGTAATTTCAAGGTAGTATTTTAGCTCCTAAACATGTAATTCGGAAGCCCCTCTTCCTATGCTGGCGCTTGTATGTCCGAGCTGATTAAGATTCTGCCATTATACAACAACACGGATCTGTATTCTACATTGGCAGAAGAACCTGTATGACCTGTTTAGCACTTATGGTAATATATTAGGACACAATCAGGACTCTGCTTGCCAGTACGCTCTTATGTAATACTTGTACACTGGAATCCAATATTTATTTTACTACTATATATAATGTTTCCATATTTTCTATAATCAAGTGATAAAAACAACAAGGGAGATTTATCGAAACCTGTCCAGAGGAAAAGTTGGTTGGGTTGCCCATAGCAACCAATCAGATCGCTTCTTTCATTTCTGAAAAGGCCTGGGAAAAATGAAAGAAGCAATCTGATTGGTTGCTATGGGAAACTCAGCAACTTTTCCTCTGGACGGGTTTTGATAAATCTCCCCCAATATGTTTTGAGTTGTCTACATTCCACTGGTAATGCAAAAGCTATCTATATCATGCAATGTCAATTTAGAAGGAAATACTGCAACAGAACTAAGGTGACAGATTCTTAGATGTTTTCTCTCATAATAATTTCCATTTTCCATGTCTCCATGTAATCCTTGCTGAGCATATACACCTTACAGTCTTTTCTCCTCAGCTCAGAGAGCGGTGTGCAACGTGTGATTGTCCCTGATTGGCTGTGGCCACACACAACTCCCTCATCTATATGCACTGCTACCCAAACCATGTGACCTGCTCAGCTCTCTCTCTCTCTCTCCTCTCTCTCTCCCTCTCTCTCCCTCTCTCTCCCTCTCTCTCCCTATATATATATATATATATATATTTTTTTTTTTTTGTATGTAATACGAACTGTGTAACATCTGACTCCTAGTTTCCATATGCAAATTAATAGGGCATAATAAATAGAGAAAATTATAATAACATGTAGAATTAGCACTTGGGATAAATTAATAAATATTGTATGGTGCGTATAAACAATAAATAATAGTAATGGTTGAACATGTTAATAATGGAGGTTTTTCAGAATATTATAATTGAATATTGATATTATATTACACAGTTCGTATATGCAATAACTTAAACCCGTCTTTGTAGAAAACGCAAAAAAAGTAAAAAAAAACGCAATTCACCCATTTGGACAAGTCTGAATGGGCGACAAGCAAATTAAAAGGTTATTTTCATCCATACCGGGTCTTCCACAAGTCCGTTTGGTTTTAATGATGTAAGAGGTAATGTGACACTTTTATATAGTATTTTAGCACTGTTTGTTATATGTTTGCTAGTCTACGATTAAGCCTCAACGTAGGTGAAACGCGTCAGACCCTTTTCTGTATGTGAAACGTGTCAAGATTTGTGAATAAAGGAAAGCTTATTTTATCCTCTTCCTAACGTGCTGGACCTTCTTCTTTTGTTGATTGGACTTTTGGCCGAGGGCGGTACCGGCCGGTCCCGGGCACAGGGGAGCTACCTGGATGTTCAGTGAGATCGGACTCCACAGCCTCCATTACATATATATATCTTAGGTTTTTTTTTTACACTTTTGGCTGAAGCTGTGTTCAGTCCTTTAGTTTAAATTTAACCCCTTAAGGACTGAGGGGTTTTCGGTTTTTGCACTTTCATTTTTTCCTCCTCACCTTTTAAAAATCATAACCCTTTCAATTTTGCACCTAAAAATCCATATGATGGCTTATTTTTTGCGCCACCAATTCTACTTTGCAGTGACAGTCATATTACCCAAAAATCTACATCGAAACGGAAAAAAAAATCATTGTGCGACAAAATTGAAGAAAAAATGCCATTTTGTAACTTTTGGGGGCCTCCGTTTCTATGCAGTACATTTTTCAGTAAAAATGACACCTTATCATTATTCTGTAGGTCCATTCGATTAAAATGATCCCCTACTTATATCGGTTTGATTTTGTCATACTGGAAAAAATCACATGCACGGAAATTTATACGTTTAAAATTGTCATCTTCTGACCCCTATAACTTTTTTATTTTTCTGTGTATGGGGCGGTATGAGGGCTCATTTTTTGCGCTGTGATCTGATGTTTTTTTGTATTGATCGGACTTTTTGATCGCTTTTTATTTATTTCTTCATGATATAAAAAGCGACCAAAAATACATTATTTTGGACTTACGCCATTGACCGTGCGGTTTAATTAATTATATAATTTTATAGTTCGGACATTTACGCACGCGGCGATACCACATATGTTTATTTTTATTTACACAGTTTTTTTTATGGGAAAAGGGGGGTGATTTGAACTTTTATTAGGGAAGGGGTTAAATGACCTTTGTTAACTTTTTTTTTCCACTTTTTTTTTGCAGTGTTATAGCTCCCATAGGGACCTATAACACTGCACACACTGATATCTTATACTGATCATTATTATCCCATAGGGAGCTGTAACACTGCACACACTGATCTCCTATGTTGATCCGTGCAGAGCCATAGCTCTGCACGGATCAGTGAGATAGGGGCTCAATTGCTCAAGCCTGTAGTTCAGGCTTGGAGCAATCAAACCCCGATCGAACGCCGCGGACACAGGTAAGGTGACCTCTGCCTGCGTCCCAGCTGATCGGAACATCACGATTTTATCGCGATGTCCCGATCAGCCCGACTGAGCTGCCGGGAAGCGTTCACTTTCGTTTTCAGACGCGGCGGTCAACTTTGATCGCCGCGTCTGAAGGGTTAACCGCGCACAGCACAACGATCGGTGCCGCACGCTGTTAGCCCAGGGTCCCGGCTATGATTAGCAGCCAGGACCGACCCGGTGTGATGCGGGGTCACGGCGTGACGCCGTTTTTAACACCGGAAGCGGGCTCAGGACGTACAGGTTAGACCATCGATTGGTGGGGGGCCAACAGTAGGTGCCTCTACTAATCAGCTGTTCAGCAAAGCAGTGCCAACACTACACAATGAATGAATGAATCTACCATATTAGCCCAGGAAGCCTCTTTATGTTAGCCTTCAGCCCAGTTCTTTCCTAATAGTCACAGCAGAACTCACCCTCACACAATAGCCAGAGCAGGACCCCCTAGCCCCCTGTTCTGTTAGTAGTCACAGCTGGACTTACCCATGTGCTCGCCCCCCACATATGTGCTCCAGCACTGTACACTCTAAAGACAAGAAGCTTTATGTAAGGAAAGAAGTCTATTGCTGACTGGTGTTTGTAGCTTCCAGCAAAGGCTAGGTTTACATTCTCATTGTGCTCTGCTAAAGGGAGCGCTATTGCTCAGTTCATCAGAAGGACGGTAGGTAAAGGGGTTATCCGGGGAAAAACTTTTTTTTTTTTTTTTTATATCAACTGGCTCCAGAAAGTTAAGCTGATTTGTAAATTACTTCTATTAAGAAATCGTAATCCTTCCAATAAATATCAGCTGCAGAAGTTGAGTTGTTCTTTTCTGTCTGGCAACAGGGCTCTCTGCTAACATCTCTGTTTGTCTCGGGAACTGCACAGAGTAGAAGAGATTTGCTATGGGGATTTGTTTCTACTCTGGACAGTTCCCGAGACAGGTGTCACCAGAGAGCACTTAGACAGAAAAGAACAACTCAACTTCAGCAGCTCATAAGTACTGAAATCTGTTTAACTTTCTGGAGCCAGTTGATATATATGTAAAAAAAAAAAAGTTTTTTCCTAGATAATCCCTTTAAAGGGGTACTCCAGTGGAATTTTTTTTTTTAAATCAACTGGTGCCAGAAAGTTAAACAGATTTGTAAATCACTTCTATTTAAAAATATTAATCCTTCCAGTACTTATCAGCTGCTGTTTGCTCCAGAGGATGTTCTTTTGTTTTTTAATTTATTTTCTTCCTGACAAAAGTGTTCTCTGCTGACACCTCTGTCCATTTTAGGAACTGTCCAGAGTAGAAGCAAATCCCCATAGCAAACCTATCCTGCTCTGGACAGTTCCTGACATGGACAGAAGTGTCAGCAGAGAGCACTGTGGTCAGACAAAAAAGATGAAAAAAAAAAAAAAGAACTTCCTGTGGAGCATATTGCAGCTGATGAATAGTGAAAGGATTAAGATTTTTTAATAGAAGTCATTTTTAAATCTTAGAGGGAAGAGAGTCTCTGCACCGTTCTATATAGACACTCTGCAAGCTGGAAAACAGTATATTGTGACACCTTGCTGACAACTCAAACACCTGTGCAGGTAAGGTAGTGCTGCAATGTGCAATGGCAAAGAAATTCATCCAAAACCAGCAGAAAAGAAGAAACGGAGCACTGACCGTATGAATGCAGCAGGTGAGTTTATTCTTTATCCAGATGGACACATAAGACGGGGAGAGCGGACAGACAGACGACTCGCTGTCTGTCCGCTCTCCCCGTCTTATGTGTCCATCTGGATAAAGAATAAACTCACCTGCTGCATTCATACGGTCAGTGCTCCGTTTCTTCTTTTCTGCTAATTTATAAATCTGCTTATCTTTCTGGCATCTGTTGATTCAAAAAAAAAATATATATATGCTTCTGTGTTGACTACAGGAAATTGAACAATGTCACACATAAGGACGCTTATCCATTACCAAGGATCGAGGAGTCACTCACCGCCCTCGGGTCGGCTGCTTACTTCTCGACCAGTGGGCTTAACCAGTGGATATTGGCAAGTGCCCATGGCCGTGGAGGATCGGGAGAAGACCGCCTTTATGACACCCATGGGACTGTTTGAGTTTAAAAGTATGCTGTTTGGGCTATGTAATCCCCCTACTACATTCCAGCATCTGATTAAAAGGTTCCTGGGCCATCTGAATTTTCAAAGTGTCCTATTGTACCTGGACGATGTAATTGTGTATTCCAAGTCCTACCAGGAACACCTTAGCCACCTTTCAGACGTCTTCCAAGTCTTGATCAAGCATGGGTTGAAGATCAAACCATCAAAGTGTCACTTGCTCAAACTTCAGGTCCACTACTTGGGTCATGTTGTCAGCGCAGAGGGAGTCCAGCCTAATCCTGAAAAGGCGGAAGTTGTCAAGAACTGGACAACCCCGCACACGGTGAAATATGTCAGGAGCTTCCTGGGGTTTGCCGCTACTACCGCCGTTTCATTCCCCACTTTGCCCAGATTGCAGAACCCCTCACAGCTCTCTTATGAGGTACGGCGAAGGAGAACTACAATGGAACTACCTGTTGAATGGGCTAAAGAGCAAGAGACGGCGTTTTGAGTCTGCTGATAGAACCACCCATCTTGGTGTATCCAGACCACAGTCAACTATTCCGGCTGTATACTGATGCCAGTTTTGAAGGTCTTGGAGCTGTCTTGTCCCAAGTCCAGGAAGGGCAAGAGTGAGTAATTGCCTATGCCAGTCGTAACCTGCGAGGAGCAGAGAAGAACAATGCGAATTACAGCTCATTCAAGTTGGAACTTCTCGCCCTGGTGTGGGCTGTGACCGAAAAGTTCTAAACTTTTTGGCCGCCACTCCAATTACTGTCTACACAGATAGTAACCCGTTGGCCCACCTGAACACTGCCAAGTTGGGTGCCATCGAGCAGCGTGACAATGACAGTTTCACCATCAAGTACAGAAGCGGCAAGTCGAACGTCAATGCTGACATACTGTCTAGAATAACCCCGACGAAGAACCCCCTGTTGAAGACGTGTGGGAAGACGTGGAGATTCCCCCATTCTACCAACGGTTCGTGAACCAAAATGTTGTGACCGCCCTCATGGACGGTGAACCCAGGTCCGAAAAGGTTAAAGAAGACCTATACACCTGGAAGACTCTTCAGGACAAAAGTCGCGTCATGGGGGATCTGTTGAACTACCTTCTGGCGAAAAAGGTACCAACCCGTCCACGCCGGGCCCAGTGTGACTACAAGCTGAAACGTCTGTGGCGACAGAGGAAGCGACTGTGCACAAAGGACTGTTGTACCAAAATTCTTTGGATCCGGTCTCTGATGATCGACTTCATCAGATTCTGGTTTCCCGAAGAGATGCGGCGATGGTCCTCAACGCATACCATGAACAGTCGGGACACTTTGGAGTCCACAAGACCGAAGCTACTGTCAGGCGAACATTCTATTGGATCGGAATGCAGAGAGACATTGAGAAATGGTGCAGTGAATGTGCTGTCTGAAACATCGCCAAGACCGTGTGCAAGGACGCAAGCGCACCCCTCCATTCCATCCAGAGTGAAAGGCCTAACCAGTTGGTCATGCTAGACCATGTCAATTTGTCTCCTACCTGGTCTGGGTACATTTATGCTCTCACCATGGTGGATCACTAAATGTGTTGTCGTTGTCCCCGTCAAAGATCTCACAGCCAGCAGCCCAGATGTTCTACTCCAATTGGGTGCAAACCCTTGGGTGTCCGGTGGAAGCCGCAGTGCGTGGGGAAACTGTCGCTGGCCCATCCTCCCGTCTCCCCTCCCAGTGTTTGTTATTCCCCATGGACCAATAAAGAAGTACAAGTGTTCCAGCATACCGAGTGCCGTGGTTTTCGCTCTTTCAGCCCACATACTAGTTGTCTCACCAGCTTTCATCTTCACTGAGCACTGGCTAGCTGGATTCAGGTGCTACAGCTCATCACCCGACAGATCTCCAGGTATACAGGTGTGGATTTGCTTGTTTCTGGAAGTGCCTACCTATCCTTCTATTTAGACTATGCCTTGGGTGTCCGGAGTCTGCTCTAATGGACCGGGGAACGGCCTTCAAGACCCAACTCTTCCAAGAGCTGTGTCAATTCCATGCCTGCAAGACACTCCAGACTACTGCTTATGACCCCCAGGGGAACAGACTCAATCAAGTCTTTATCCATATGTTGCGAGCAGCCTCCGTGTCAAGACAAGAAGAGTGGCCCCGACTGCTGCACGAACTATTGGAGATCTATAATAACACAGTCCACTGTTCTACGGGGTACACCCCTTTCTACTTGATGATGGGGCGACATGGACAGCTGCCTAAAGACCAAACATTTGGGCTCCAAGCCCCGTTCAACAACTCTCCACGAGAATCCCTGGAGTGGGTCTTTGACCACCAGGGAAGTATCCAAGAAGCCAAAGAAATTGTCAGCAAGAGGATGGGCGAGGCTCAGCAAAGACAATGACAGGATTATAATCGTCATGCCTCTGCCAAAGCACTTCAGTTGGGCGATAAAGTCTGGCTGAGGAAGTTTCCAAGAACCCATAAGTTAGATTCTATCTGGGAGACAGAACCTTACACAGTGATGGCCATACCCTATCCAGATTCTGATGTGTACGAAGTTCACCGAAACCGGATCAAGTTGTGTCTAAAAGAAGATCTGCCAGTGCTCCCAGCACCATCTTCTCCAGCTGTCAGACCTTCAAGAGAGCACATCCCAGGTGAAGGGATCCATCCATCAATGGATTTCCACATGTTTTCTCTGAGTCAGCCTGCGATCTTCTGTGTTTCACCAATCCCGGGGCCGGTCCAACTGACACTAGTCTCCACCCCAGTCTTGTTACCATTGGCTCCAGCTTATACCTCCGTCTCTAGAGTACAGACCCTGTCACCAGTCTCTCCACCACTGCTGTCAGCAACTCTGAATCCAACTAGTTCTGGACTAATACCAGCTCCCAAGTTCGCTGAGGAAGAGTCAGCTGCCGTTCCAGAGGTTCCAAGAGCTTCCGAAGACGAAGGCGTTCCAGACTCTCCAGAAGGGGTGTTGCGCAGGTCCCAAAGGTCAACACAAGGACAAATTCCCGCAAGGTACAAAGATTAGCTCGCAATATAGTGTATAAGGTTATGTACCACACATAGTCATTTCATATGTAAACACTTAAGTTAGGACTGTAACATTACTTGTTGTCCCAGTCCATAAATGTCTAATGTATATATATCTGTCTAACATTTTTCTGTCCTCATGTACAGGGTACTCTACTGGCCAGAGGGTTCCCCTGAAACTTAAAGTAAAACATGTGTAGAGGCAGAGTACATTATGCAGAGGTAAAATGGTTATATAGTATCACACTACAGCAGCCAAAGCATTGGGTAGATAGCCTCCGGCAGCCCAATCTGCAAACTTGTGTGTATTATGGTCTAAAATGTGTTCCTAGAGCAGTTACAAAGCTTGTTAATCCCACATGTTTACCAAACCAAAGAGCATGTATGGACATTTACATTGCTACATGGACTCGTTTCAACTTTGTTCTATAACCAGACCTGTGAAGGACATTTTGCATAATGCCCCAGGAACTGTCACTAGGCCCCAGTGGCCACTACAGTCCTCCACCCTCCAGGACTGGGCGTCGAGGACGACTGTATTTAAGAGCGGGAGTTTGTGGTGGCCCAGTATGGGAGATGTTACCCCATACCCATGCTGCCCTGTCAGGCAGCCTCCTTCAGTGTCCCCAGGGCCCCTTGCACCTGTTTCAACCCTGTACACATGTTCTGCAATGCATTGTATTATAAAATGTGTTGTATCTTTAAGAGTTATGTCATGTGATTGTTACCCAGGAGGTATCAGTGACTAGGTGATCCCAAGAGTGACCTATGGGCTCCCTGCTAGTCTCCCCCATATAAGCCCTGGGTGGAGCTTCTCTCTCTTGGAGCTTAGAGCTTTTGCTTCCTGCTGAGGTCCAGTGCAGTTGCCTAGTGTATGTGTCCAGAGTGTTGGAGGCCTCAAAGTCAAGTCCTGCAGCCGCCATCAATTCAAGTAAGCTAAAGTCACAGCTGTTACGCCGAGCGCTCCGGGTCCCCGCTCCTCCCCGGAGCGCTCGCTTCACTCCCTCCGCTGCAGCGCTCCGGTCACGTCCTCTGACCCGGGGCGCTGCGATCCTGCTGCCAGCCGGGATGCGATTCGCGATGCGGGTAGCGCCCGCTCGCGATGCGCACCCCGGCTCCCCTACCTGACTCGCTCCCCATCTGTTCTGTCCCGGCGCGCGCGGCCCCGCTCCCTAGGGCGCGCGCGCGCCGGGTCTCTGCGATTTAAAGGGCCACTGCGCCGCTGATTGGCGCAGTGGTTCCAATTAGGGTTTTCACCTGTGCACTTCCCTATATTACCTCACTTCCCTTGCACTCCCTTGCCGGATCTTGTTGCCTTAGTGCCAGTGAAAGCGTTCCTTGTGTGTTCCTTGCCAGTGTTTCCAGACCTTCTGCCGTTGCCCCTGACTACGATCCTTGCTGCCTGCCCCGACCTTCTGCTACGTCCGACCTTGCTTCTGCCTACTCCCTTGTACCGCGCCTATCTTCAGCAGCCAGAGAGGTGAGCCGTTGCTAGTGGATACGACCTGGTCACTACCGCCGCAGCAAGACCATCCCGCTTTGCGGCGGGCTCTGGTGAAAACCAGTAGTGGCTTAGAACCGGTCCACTAGCACGGTCCACGCCAATCCCTCTCTGGCACAGAGGGTCCACTACCTGCCAGCCGGCATCGTGACAGTAGATCCGGCCATGGATCCCGCTGAAGTTCCTCTGCCAGTTGTCGCTGACCTCACCACGGTGGTCGCCCAGCAGTCACAACAGATAGCGCAACAAGGCCAACAGCTGTCTCAACTGACCGTTATGCTACAACAGTTGCTACCACAGCTTCAGCAGTCATCTCCTCCGCCAGCTCCTGCACCTCCTCCGCAGCGAGTGGCCGCTCCTGGGATACGCTTATCCTTGCCGGATAAATTTGATGGGGACTCTAAGTTTTGCCGTGGCTTTCTTTCCCAATGTTCCCTGCATCTGGAGATGATGTCGGACCTGTTTCCCACTGAAAGGTCTAAGGTGGCTTTCGTAGTCAGTCTTCTGTCCGGAAAAGCCCTGTCATGGGCCACACCGCTCTGGGACCGCAATGACCCCGTCACTGCCTCTGTACACTCCTTCTTCTCGGAAATCCGAAGTGTCTTTGAGGAACCTGCCCGAGCCTCTTCTGCTGAGACTGCCCTGTTGAACCTGGTCCAGGGTAATTCTTCCGTTGGCGAGTATGCCGTACAATTCCGTACACTTGCTTCAGAATTGTCCTGGAATAATGAGGCCCTCTGCGCGACCTTCAAAAAAGGCCTATCCAGCAACATTAAAGATGTTCTGGCCGCACGAGAAATTCCTGCTAATCTACATGAACTTATTCACCTAGCCACTCGCATTGACATGCGTTTTTCTGAAAGGCGTCAGGAACTCCGCCAAGATATGGACTCTGTTCGCACGAGGCGTTTCGTCTCCTCGGCTCCTCTCTCCTCTGGTCCCCTGCAATCTGTTCCTGTGCCTCCCGCCGTGGAGGCTATGCAGGTCGACCGGTCTCGCCTGACACCTCAAGAGAGGACACGACGCCGTATGGAGAACCTCTGCCTGTACTGTGCTAGTACCGAACACTTCCTGAGGGATTGTCCTATCCGTCCTCCCCGCCTGGAAAGACGTACGCGGACTCCGCACAAAGGTGAGACAGTCCTTGATGTCTACTCTGCTTCTCCACGTCTTACTGTGCCTGTGCGGATGTCTGCCTCTGCCTTCTCCTTCTCTACAGTGGCCTTCTTGGACTCTGGATCTGCAGGAAATTTTATTTTGGCCTCTCTCGTCAACAGGTTCAACATCCCAGTGACCAGTCTCGCCAGACCCCTCTACATCAATT
The DNA here is from genome assembly GCF_029499605.1 of Hyla sarda. Lineage (NCBI taxonomy): Eukaryota > Metazoa > Chordata > Amphibia > Anura > Hylidae > Hyla > Hyla sarda. The sequence continues at coordinate 53,778,827 of NC_079194.1, forward strand.
GTGTAAATAATGAAAGATTGGACTGTACCATACGTTTCCGCACGGAGCCCCTTCTTATGAGCATCGGATCTCATCATGAGAGGATTGAACTTTTGGTCCTTCCCAATTGCACCTCGGAGATTCTCCTTGGACTTCCCTGGCTTCAACTTCATTCCCCAACCCTGGATTGGTCCACTGGGGAGATCAAGAGTTGGGGGTCCTCTTGTTCCAAGAACTGTCTAAAACCGGTTCCCAGTAACCCTTGCCGTAACTCTGTGGTTCCTCCAGTAACCGGTCTCCCTAAGGCCTATATGGACTTCGCGGATGTTTTCTGCAAAAAACAAGCTGAGACTCTACCTCCTCACAGGCCTTATGATTGCCCTATCGACCTCCTCCCGGGTACTACTCCACCCCGGGGCAGAATTTATCCTCTCTCTGCCCCAGAGACTCTTGCCATGTCCGAATACGTCCAGGAGAATCTAAAAAAGGGCTTTATCCGTAAATCCTCCTCTCCTGCCGGAGCCGGATTTTTCTTTGTGTCCAAAAAAGATGGCTCCCTACGTCCTTGCATTGACTACCGCGGTCTTAATAAAATCACGGTTAAGAACCGCTACCCCTTACCCCTCATCTCTGAACTCTTTGATCGCCTCCAAGGTGCCCACATCTTCACTAAATTGGACTTAAGAGGCGCCTATAACCTCATCCGCATCAGAGAGGGGGACGAGTGGAAAACGGCATTTAACACCAGAGATGGACACTTTGAGTATCTGGTCATGCCCTTTGGACTGTGCAATGCTCCTGCCGTCTTCCAAGACTTTGTCAATGAAATTTTTCGTGATCTGTTATACTCCTGTGTTGTGGTATATCTGGACGATATCCTAATTTTTTCTGCCAATCTAGAAGAACACCGCCAACATGTCCGTATGGTTCTTCAGAGACTTCGTGACAACCAACTCTATGCCAAAATTGAGAAATGTCTGTTTGAATGCCAATCTCTTCCTTTTCTAGGATATTTGGTCTCTGGCCAGGGACTACAGATGGATCCAGACAAACTCTCTGCCGTCTTAAATTGGCCACGCCCCTCCGGACTCCGTGCTATCCAACGCTTTTTGGGGTTCGCCAATTATTACAGGCAATTTATTCCACATTTTTCTACCATTGTGGCTCCTATCGTGGCTTTAACCAAAAAAAATGCTGATCCCAAGTCCTGGCCTCCTCAAGCAGAAGACTCCTTTAAACGACTCAAGTCTGCCTTTTCTTCGGCTCCCGTGCTCTCCAGACCTGACCCTTCCAAACCCTTCCTATTGGAGGTTGATGCCTCCTCAGTAGGAGCTGGAGCTGTTCTTCTACAAAAAAATTCTTCCGGGCATGCTGTCACTTGTGGTTTTTTCTCTAGGACCTTCTCTCCAGCGGAGAGGAACTACTCCATCGGGGATCGAGAGCTTCTAGCCATTAAATTAGCACTTGAGGAATGGAGGCATCTGCTGGAGGGATCAAGATTTCCTGTTATTATCTACACCGACCACAAGAACCTCTCCTACCTCCAGTCGGCCCAACGGCTGAATCCTCGCCAGGCCCGGTAGTCTCTGTTCTTTGCCCGATTTAATTTTGAGATTCACTTTCGTCCTGCCGATAAGAACATTAGGGCCGATGCTCTCTCTCGTTCCTCGGATGCCTCAGAAGTTGATCTCCCTCCGCAACACATCATTCCACCTGACTGCCTGATCTCCACTTCTCCTGCCTCCATCAGGCAGACTCCTCCAGGAAAGACCTTTGTTTCTCCACGCCAACGCCTCGGAATCCTCAAATGGGGTCACTCCTCCCATCTCGCAGGTCATGCGGGCATCAAGAAATCTGTGCAACTCATCTCCCGCTTCTATTGGTGGCCGACTCTGGAGACGGATGTTGGGGACTTTGTGCGAGCCTGCACTATCTGTGCCCGGGATAAGACTCCTCGCCAGAAGCCCGCTGGTTTTCTTCATCCTCTGCCTGTCCCCGAACAGCCTTGGTCTCTGATTGGTATGGATTTTATTACTGATTTACCCCCTTCCCGTGGCAACACCGTTATTTGGGTGGTCGTTGATCGATTCTCCAAAATGGCACATTTCATCCCTCTTCCTGGTCTTCCTTCTGCGCCTCAGTTGGCTAAACAATTTTTTGTACACATTTTTCGTCTTCACGGGTTGCCTACGCAGATTGTCTCGGATAGAGGGGTCCAATTCGTGTCTAAATTCTGGAGAGCTCTCTGTAAACAACTCAAGATTAAATTAAATTTTTCCTCTGCATATCATCCCCAGTCCAATGGACAAGTAGAAAGAATTAACCAGATCCTGGGTGATTATTTGCGACATTTTGTTTCCTCCCGCCAGGATGACTGGGCAGATCTCCTTCCATGGGCCGAATTCTCGTATAACTTCAGGGTCTCTGAATCTTCCTCCAAATCCCCATTTTTCGTGGTGTACGGCCGTCACCCTCTTCCCCCCCTCCCTACCCCCTTGCCCTCTGGTCTGCCCGCTGTGGATGAAATTTCTTGTGACCTTTCCATTATATGGAGAGAGACCCAAAATTCTCTCTTACAGGCTTCTTCACGCATGAAGAGGTTCGCGGATAAGAAAAGAAGAGCTCCCCCCGTTTTTTCCCCTGGAGACAAGGTATGGCTCTCCGCTAAATATGTCCGCTTCCGTGTCCCTAGCTACAAGTTGGGACCACGCTATCTTGGTCCTTTCAAAATTTTGTGTCAAATTAATCCTGTCTCTTATAAACTTCTTCTTCCTCCTTCTCTTCGTATCCCTAATGCCTTTCACGTCTCTCTTCTCAAACCACTCATCCTCAACCGTTTTTCTCCCAAATCTGTTCCTCCCACTCCTGTTTCCGGCTCCTCGGACGTCTTCTCGGTCAAGGAGATTTTGGCTGCCAAAAAGGTCAGAGGGAAAATTTTTTTTTTAGTAGACTGGGAGGGTTGTGGTCCTGAAGAGAGATCCTGGGAACCTGAGGACAACATCCTTGACAAAAGTCTGCTCCTCAGGTTCTCAGGCTCCAAGAAGAGGGGGAGACCCAAGGGGGGGGGTACTGTTACGCCGAGCGCTCCGGGTCCCCGCTCCTCCCCGGAGCGCTCGCTTCACTCCCTCCGCTGCAGCGCTCCGGTCACGTCCTCTGACCCGGGGCGCTGCGATCCTGCTGCCAGCCGGGATGCGATTCGCGATGCGGGTAGCGCCCGCTCGCGATGCGCACCCCGGCTCCCCTACCTGACTCGCTCCCCGTCTGTTCTGTCCCGGCGCGCGCGGCCCCGCTCCCTAGGGCGCGCGCGCGCCGGGTCTCTGCGATTTAAAGGGCCACTGCGCCGCTGATTGGCGCAGTGGTTCCAATTAGGGTTTTCACCTGTGCACTTCCCTATATTACCTCACTTCCCTTGCACTCCCTTGCCGGATCTTGTTGCCTTAGTGCCAGTGAAAGCGTTCCTTGTGTGTTCCTTGCCAGTGTTTCCAGACCTTCTGCCGTTGCCCCTGACTACGATCCTTGCTGCCTGCCCCGACCTTCTGCTACGTCCGACCTTGCTTCTGCCTACTCCCTTGTACCGCGCCTATCTTCAGCAGCCAGAGAGGTGAGCCGTTGCTAGTGGATACGACCTGGTCACTACCGCCGCAGCAAGACCATCCCGCTTTGCGGCGGGCTCTGGTGAAAACCAGTAGTGGCTTAGAACCGGTCCACTAGCACGGTCCACGCCAATCCCTCTCTGGCACAGAGGGTCCACTACCTGCCAGCCGGCATCGTGACAACAGCTTTATGAGTCACAGGCAAGTCAGTCCCTGTCATCTGTCAAGTCAGCGTGGTCTGCATTCAATTGTCCAGTCCTACTACAAGTCCCAGCAAGCCCTTAAGATCTCTGCATCACTGGTCACCTCCTTAAGCCCTGGCTGAACTGTATAGACTTTACCAACTGTCTACCCTTGTCCGTAACTTGAAGTCAGAGTTTTATTGCCCCGGTGCCTAGCCCAGGATCCAGCGGTATTCCTTCGGGTGGTTTTAGGTTAAACCACGCCCTGGCGTCACAAATACGAGGGTTAATGCCATCTGCCCCCAGGGTAACAACATCTGCCCTCATCACACTCCGCTACCACAGTGTGAACTATGCCCTACATGTATTTTGCTTGAATTATAGTCTTAATTATAGTCTTAGGGTTTACTATAAACAACCAACACATAGTTTAAAGCAATAAATATTTCAACATATAAAATAGACTTTCATTACTCAAAACCGGTTATTTTTTTTACCACAGACTCAATGGTAGGGCTGATTCTGGATTTTGTGCTGCCTGAGGTGAAAAGTGAAGGTGCGAACAACCTGCCCCTACTGAAAGTCATAAATAGGAAAGGACCATGCAAAGTACCAGCAAAGTGTACCATATATACTATAATAGCTATACAATTACAAAATGATGACTGTCTTCCCAGTCCTGACTACCTTACATTCAACATCTGTGTCCTGTCATCATTTGCAGTTCATGGGGTCAATGAGGCAGAAAATGCTAGATAGCAGGATTTATGGCCCCTCCATGGAACATGCTGCCCCTCTGGGACTCTGCAATCTTCCGCCTGAGCTGAGATACTCATCTCACCTCATGGTAAATACAGCCCGGGGTATATGGAAATTATTTGGATCATTGACAAATTTAATTAATCACTTAATCTGTTCAGAGCAATCTCACATACGGGAATGTCTTTTTTATGCTGTTGGTCTTCATTTTAATCTTTGTCTACACTAAGGTCATGTGCTTCCTGTTATGACCTTTATAATTCTGATCTTCATCTAGCCTGTTTAGGTGCCCTGTTTGCCAGTAACAAACTGCAATAGGGCTAAAAAGCGGACATTGGCCTTCAGCTCAGGTAAGCGTTTGCTTGTTTGTCGGCAAAATACCGGCCCTTTAAAGGGTTGCTCCGCCCCTAGACATCTTATCCCCTATCCAAAGAATAGGGGATAAGATGTCTGATCGTGGGGGTTCCACTGCTGGGACCCCCGCAATCTCTGTGCAGCACCCGAAGTTCATTTAGAACGCTGGGTGCGGGCAGCGGGGTCGTGACATCACGGCCACGCCCATCATGACCCCCATCACACCATGCCCCCTCAATGGAAGTCTATAGGAGGGGGCATGGCAGCTATGACAGACATGACAGAGTCTGGAGACTCCATAGAGAACGTTCTGCTGCCTGCAACATCCCCCAGCATGACCGGTTTGGAGGTGGGTCAGTAATGGGGTGGGTTGGCATTTCTTTGAGAGGCTGCACAGCCTTCCATGTGCTTGCCAGAGGTAGCCTGACTGCCATTAGGTACCGAGATGAGATCCTCAGATCCCTTGTGAGACCATATGCGGTTGCGGTTGGCCCTGGGTTCCTCCTAATGCAAGACAATGCTAGACCTCATGTGGCTGGAGTGTGCCAGCAGTTCCTGCAAGAGGAAGGCATTGATGCTATGGACTGGCCCGCCCGTTCCCCAGACCTGAATCCGATTGAGCACATCTGGGATATCATGTCTCGCTCCATCCACCAATGCCACATTGAACCACAGACTGTCCAGGAGTTGGCGGATGCTTTAGTCCAGGTCTGGGAGGACATCCCTTAGGAGACCATCCTCCACCTCATCAGGAGCATGCGCAGGCGTTGTAGGGTGGCCATACGGGCAGCCTGTAGAGTGTTTTTTCACTTTGATTTTGAGTGTGACTCCATATCCAGACCTCCATGGGTTGATAAATTTAATTTCCATTGATAATTTTTGTGTGATTTTGTTGTCAGCGCATTCAACTATATAAAGACGAAAGTATTTCATACAATTAGTTCATTCATTCAGATCTAGGATGTGTTATCTTAGGGTTCCCTTTATTTTTTTGAGCAGTGTATACTGTATATATTCTTTTTTACATTTTATTTCCCATGTAAAGGCTGTTATAAAAACGGATCTTAGATGATACTAAGCGCCAAGAAACCTGAAATATAGGTATTCTACATGTTCAGACCATTGCTGGCTAAATTGTCTTCAAAAGGGTACTCTCCTACACATAATATGGGCCTGTCTAGGTCTTTCTCTATACTGGAATGAAGTGGGGAACCTACTTAAAAAGATCAATGGGGGGAGGGGGGGCTGCTTATTCCGTCCCACCAATTGGCCTTCATCTTGTTAGATTTCAACAGATTCACTCCATACAATAGACCATTGGTCTGAGGTCATTCTTTGGTCATTACTCGCATTGGAAATTTATTATGACTCCTAGTTTATCCAAATTGGTTTCGCTGATACAATGTTTCTACAATTTGGAAGAGATATGGGCAATTGAACAGGGACGGGCTTAGAAATTCTATGACATTTTGGAAAACTGGTGTTCATACCAGACCACACACAATCTTCTCTTTCTCCGTATATCCTCATCTTTCTCTATATACTCTTTACTGTTTTCACTTATGATTTACAATTCTCCATTAAGTGCAAATCCCCACCACCCAGAAGTCAAAGCTATTCCAACTCTCCACCTGTGTTTACTTGTTACACATTACCTTGTTACAGGTTTCTGTCCTATTGTATAACTTTGTGGTGGCCCAGTACAGGATGATGTTGCCCAACACCTTTCTTGCCCTGTCAGGCAGTGTCTCTCAGTGTCCCCAGGGCCCCCTGTAGTTGTTTCCCAATTTGTATATATGTTGTATAAAGATGTGTTATACCTTTAGTAATATGTACCATGTGATTGTTACCCAGGAGGTACCAGTGACCAGCTGACCCCCAGAGTGACCTATGGGCTCCCTTCTAGTCTCCTCCATATAAGCCCTGGGTGGAGCTTCTTTCTCTTGCTTCCTGCTGAGGTCCAGTGCAGTCGCCTAGTGTGTGTGTCCAGAGTAGTGGAGACCTCAAGTCAAGTCCTGCAGCCACAAGTCAAGTGCAAATAAGATAAAGTCAGCGTCCTGTCAGTCACAAGTCAGTCAAGTCAAGTCATCTGTCTACCCATCGTGGCCTGCACTAAATTCTCCAGTCCAACTACAAGTCCCAGCAAACCTGCGAGGTCTCTGTGTCACTGGTCACCTCCTTGGGATATTGGCTGTACTGCATAGACTGTGCCATCTGTCTACCCTCAGTAAAGCTACCGTTGTCCGTAACTTGGCGTTGGTGTCTTCATTGCCCCCGTGCCTAGCCCAGGATCCAGTGGTATTACCTTCGGGTGGTTAAGGATAAACCACGCCCTAGCGTCACGAACACAAGGGGTTAATGCCATCTTCCCCTATGGTAATTACATCTGCCCTGCACCTCACACCTCGCCATACCACAACTGGATATGCTCTCAGGTATGAAAGCTATTGGCCTTAGTGCATATTTTTGTCTGCTACCACTCGATGACCATAATTATGTTCTAAGGGTCAGTTCACACATGCGTATTTTCCGCTGCAGATCTGCTGCAGATTTGCTGTATCAGATTTTGCTACCCATAGGCTAGGTTCACACTGCGGAATCTCCAGACGGAAAATTTTCGCCCGGAGATTCTGTGTGCGGCCAGCGCTAACTGTATCAGTCGGTGCTAGGACTGCGTGGACATTACAGTCCCCAAGGATATCTGCCTGAAGAATGAGTAATGCCATTCTTCAGGCGGATATTTTAAAGCAGATTTTCCGTTCACAAATTACGCTTCAAAAATTCCGAAGTGTGAATTTGTGAACGGAAAACCCATTCACTAGCTTGTGCGTTTTAGCAAGCAGAATTTCTGCCTGCAGTTTCAAAGCAGAATTGCAGGCAGAAATTCTGTAGTTTGAACCTAGCCCTAAAGTCAATGGTAACCAAAATCTGCAGCAGCAAATCTGCAGCAGATCTGCAACAAAAATACGCATTTATGAACTTACCCTTAGGGTACGTTCAGAGGAGCGGATTCACAGCATATTTAATGCTGTGGATCTGCCGCTGAAGGACTACAGGGTGCCTTTAGATGTGTCTGCTCTGAGCGGCGCTATGCCGATACGAGCAGACACACTGCTGCAATGTGCGAGTAGCCACGCATGCGCGGTGTTCTCGCACACATCGCAGCCGCTCCCCCTGCTCTCTGAACTAGGCCGAGAGCAGCTGCGATGTGCAAGTATACTACTTTTGCTCAGCGACTTGCATGTCGCAGCTTGTCTGCTCATAACGGCGTATTGCTGCTCCGAACAGGCACATCTAAAGGCACTCTCTAGCGGTCCTGCGGAGGCGGACCTGCAGCATAAAATAAGCTGTGGATCCGCTTGTCTAAATCTACCCTAAGGGTACGTTCACACGTGCATATTTTGCTACAGATCTGCCTCAGATTTGCTGTTGCAGATTTTGCTGCCCATTGAAGTAAATGGACAGAAAAATCTGCTGAAGCAGATCTGCAGCAGAAAAAACGCATACCCTAAGGCTAGGTTCAGACTATGGAATCTCTGGGCAGAAAATTTCCGCCCGGAGATTCCGAGTTCCGCCTGCGCCAACTGAATTAGTCGGCGCTAGGACCGCGCGGATACTGCAGTCTCCCATAGACTGCAATGTGTTCCGCGTGGATTTCCGCCTGAAGAAAGAGCGCCGCCTTTCATCAGGCGGAAATTTCCAAGCAGATTTTCAAAGCGGATTTTCCGCTTCACAAATTCCGAAGTGTGAATTTGTGAACAGAAAACCATTCACTACACTAGACATTTTAGCAAGCGGAATTTCTGATGGAAATTTTACGTCTGAATTTCTGTCGGAAATTCCGTAGTCTGAACCTAGCCTAAGGGTCCGTTCACACAGGCAGATTACTTGCGGAATTTCCGCAGCGTATTTACTGCGGAAAATCCTCTGCGGATCTTGCTACCATTGACTTCAATGGGTCAGCAGAAACTCCACAGTAGAGGCAGATTTGCAGATTTTCCTTCGGACCCATGGAAGTCAATGGTAGCAATAAGCAAATAAGCTGCAGAAATTCTGCAGGTAATCCGCCCGTGTGAAGGTACCCTAAGGGTAAGATCTCACGCGCCGTATTTTGCTGCATATTTGCTGCTGCATGTTTTCCTACCAATTGAAGTTAGTGGGTAGCAATAGACGCAGCAAAATAAGCCATCTGTGACCCTACCCCTAAGCTGATATGCTTTATTACTTTACTGTCACACTTTGGATTGATGATTACGATGTTACCTTATTGTACTTCAAAAGAATAAAACACCTTTCACCGTAAAAATTGTGGCCAGCCAACGAATGAGGCAATAATGGCCTTTTCAGCCAATAAACTTGTAATAGGGCCTTAAAGGGGTACTCCGGTGGAATTTTTTTTTTAATCAACTGGTGCCAGAAAGTTAAACAGATTTGTAAATTACTTCTATTAAAAAATCTTAATCCTTCCAGTACTTAGGCAGTTCACTATTTCCTAGCCAAAGTTTCTCTTTTAATATTTGCAAACAATAAATGAATAAATAAATAAAATAAAAATAAATAAAATAAAATAACTTAATAAAATAAATATTTGCAAACAATAAATAAAAATAAATAAAATAAAATAACTTAATAAAGTGACAAATACTGTTAATATCTGATTCAGTGTTTCCCAACCAGTGTGCCTCCAGCGGTTGCCAAACTACAACGCCCAGCAAGCTGGGCGTTGTAGTTTTGCAACAGCTGGCGGCACACTGGTTGGGAAACAAAGATCTGGTGAAATAACTAGATATTGATATACTTAGTTTAGTTACTAATGTTTTATGGTTGTATTTTTTTCAAATACCGACCTTCATTTGACATCTTCACAGTTGAGCAGTGTGGATATTTCTTTGTAGTGAATGGTCCCTTTGTTCCCCTTGCAGAGCAGCAGAAACGCTGTTGAGTTGGGGCATTGGCACAGTAACGGGTCTATCCATCCGCTTCGCCTTGGCACCTGGACTCTCTTTCCTAGGCCTCTGTGACCTCATGCTCCGAGTTCTCCTGAAGCTTCTAGAAAGTCTTCCAGAAAGTGTCCTGACCAGACCCAGTACCCCGGTATTCTTCTTGAGGCCGACATCGTCAGCCAGTTCCTCCGGGGGCACTTCGATATTCCCCGTGTACCAAAACACCCACCAGATGAGGCTGAGGAAGATGACGATGGATCCGGCGTAGATCAAGAAATCGTAGAAGAAAACGTTGACGAAGACGCCGATCAGGAGGACGGCCAGGCCGAAGATATCGAAGGCCACCGCCAGCCAGAAGCAACAAGTACAACGGCCGAGCCCCGCTCGACTGAGGGCCATGGTAGAGGGTCAGAAATGGCAGGAGTTGGCTGATCCAGGACGTGACAGGATTTCGATCAAAGTTCACATGCTCGAAACACACCTTCCGGCAAAATGTCCAGGTGTATTGTACGTTCTCTCTCTGTCAAATGGCTTAATGGTCTCATTATGATGTGTGGTAAATGATTAACAATGGAGAGGTAGCCGAGCTGGTCCCATCTGATAAGACTGGAGCTAAAACTGATTTCACAAGCCGCTGTATCTGTGGTGCATAGAAGCTGATAAAAGGTTGAAGCCACCAGGGAGTTTGTTTAGTGGATATTATCCTCAGTGCCACCTGTTATCTATTCCCCTGGGACCGTCAGTCTCTTCTTCTGAGTAAAGCACGGCTGGTTTATCTCCATACGTGGAATATAAAGTAGCGTTCTCCGGTGTACCTCTGAATTATTCCCTCCAGCACTTTTTAGTTCTCGTCTCTTCTGGTCTTCTCCTGTGATCACATGTTAATCAGCTCCTTGTACGTCTTTCTTCTCCGACAACATAACAGCCCAGCCCTATACCTGCTCCGCACCGACAGGTAAAGAAACCTGCTTCCTGTTCCCATAAACAAACAGTTCAGGATCAGACAGGTTACCTGGGAACCATAGAGACGGCACTAAAACACCTAAGGCGCTGAAACTCTTATTGCAGGGAACTGGAAGGTGGAGAACTGACCATGAGATGTGACGTTTAATTGGGTGTTAAGAAATAAACGAAAATATCATATTTTCAAAGTTTAGACTTTTACATTTTGAAAAGACATAGGCGTCATTGTTAGATAGGATATATAGGGAATGTGACGTTTAAGCGTATATTAATCAATAAACCAAAACAATATACCGTAAGAAAAGGAATTGTACAAGTTCAGACAGTTTCCATAGCATATGGACTTATTGCCTTTATTTTGTTTTATTTTTGTTCTTCCGGTTTTTATTATACTTGTATATCTAACAATTGCTTTTGTCATTTTTGCTTGTGCAGATCCCAATCTTTGATGTCCTATTTTAATTGTTTTTCTTATTCTATTCATAAAGTCATTCCATTTGAGACTAAAAATACATACCAATAAGGCCTCACACTGCCGTCGGACTCTGTTAGGTGGCGCTAAAGCAAGCACAATTTTTTTCTCTGCTGAATTCCTGTAAAATTACTGGATCACCCCCAGACTCCATGCAAGTCAATGGGGTCCTTCCGGACCTGGCAGTAGCCGTTTGCATCTGACCCATCTCAAGGTCCGATCAGCTCTTTTTTTATTTATTTTTTTGAGCCTTAACGGGTCGAATGCAAATGGCAATGTGAACCTAGCTATAGTAAAGCGTTTTTATTGAGAGAAATGTCAATATTTAATGTTGTGTTTCTCATTTGTATTTTCAATGTTTACTTTATTACAGGAGTTGTCTGGTGAATACTATCTTATCCACAGGATAGGGGATAAGTAGCTGATCTCGGGGGGGGACCGACTGCTGGGGCACCCTGCGATCTCCAGCATGAGACCCTGTCTCCAAGACAGCACGTGCTGTACACTCCATTTGTGGTGTCCCGGTACAGGACCTGGTCCTGTCCCTTGTCTAAAGTCCCCTCAGCTAGAGTCCCTCCATGTCATAGGGCTCTCCTGCAGGGCTTACCCCTAGTCGCCTCATATAAATTGTGTATTATTTCATGTATATACATAGGTATAATATACCGCATTTTTCGTCCTATAGGATGCACCGGCGTATAAGACGCACCCAATTTTTAGGGGCAAAATCTAAAAAAATAAAGATTTTGAATCCAATAGTGGTCTTCAACCTGCGGACCTCCAGATGTTGCAAAACTACAACTCCCAGCATGCCCGGACAGCCAACGCCTGTCCGTGCATGCTGGGAGTTGTAGTTTTGCAACATCTGGAGGTCCGCAGATTGAAGACCACTGCATAGGAGGTAATACTCACGTGTCTTCGCCGCTCCGGACCAGTCACCGCTGCCCTGGATGTCGCTCCATTGCTGTCGCCGTGTCCCCGTCGCTCCGGAACGTCTCTGCTGCCGGACGGGTATCCTCGCTCTCCGTCGCCGCCATCACGTCGTTACGCATGCCGACGCACGTACGCGACGACGTGATGATGAGGAAGGAGAGCGCCGGCATACAGGGGATCCCTGAACAAAGAAGACACCGAGGAGGCAGGTAAGGTCCCTCCCGGTGTCCTGTAAGCACTAACCCGGCTATTCAGTCGGGCTGTTCGGGACCGCCGCGGTGAAATCGCGGCGGTCCCGAACAGCCCGACTGAACAGCCGGGTTAGTGTCACTTTCCCTTCAGACGTGGCGGTCAGCTTTGATCGCCACGTCTGAAGGGTTAATGCAGGGCATCACCGCATCGGTGATGTCCTGTATTAGCCGCGGGTCCCGGCCGTTGATGGCCGCAGGGACCGCCGCGATAGGGGTGTATTCGCCGTATAAGACGCACCGACTTTTTCCCCCCAGTTTTGGGGAAGAAAAAGTGCGTCTAATATGGCGAAAATTACGGTATGTATAGGACCTTAGCAGGTCATGTGACTATAATTATGGTTGTACTATTGTTCAAGGACCTTCCAGGGTCATGTGCTGTACCCAGAGTTCACTGGGCTAAGGACTTACACGTTTGCTGACCAATGAGCTTAGTCCAGCCCCTTATTATATAAAGAGCTGTAGCCACTAAATTCTCTCTCTTAGTTCCCGATTATCAAGCAAGCACAAACATATCAGCAGAAATCTCAATTCATCTAGGCTAAAGCCTGAAAGAACCTGCAGCCACTAAACCGTGAGTTACCAAGCTCAATCTACCAAATCCTGTGTGACTACTACCAGCTAGAATATTATGATTAGTAGCACAGTGGCCTGCATCAAAGCGCATTGCTTCAAAGTCCCAGCAAAACCTGTGAGGAACCTGCATTCCGGTTGCCTCTTAAGAGTCTGTTATGTATAAAGACTGTTGCATAAAATCTTCAAGTAAAGTTCTTCAGTTTATTCAAAAAGTCTGCTGTGGACATTCCGTCATTTTCCCTACCGTTTCTGGGACCGTTGGAGGTAGGACCATTAACACTAAGGAAACCTCACCCTGGCGTCACGACATCTAAGGGTTACTACCACCAGACCCTGCACTTACATCACCGCAACACCCTAGACACCACGACTCTCCGTGTTCACCACACATTCATTTCTATGCGAGTTCTCACCTGGCTCTGTGTCACATGATCGAGACTCACTCTCAGTGTTAGTCAATAGAGCGTGTCTTGATCACGTGACACAGAGCAGGGAGATGAGCGTGTAGCCTCACAGGCTTCTCCCTGCTCATTCTCCTGATCAGTAGCGGTCTGAACTCTCAGACACCCACCTTTTAAAACTTTTGACATGTCTCTAGGACATGTCAAATGTTTTCTATGATACCATCATTGGGTCTCTATTATTAGGGGAAATGTTCCTCCCCAATTAAAGAATCCCAGTGATAAAGCAGCCCAGGATTCAGTGCTAGCATAGTAAGGGCAGCAAGTGGGCCCCCTGGCTCCAGAGCCTAGTTGTTGCGACCACCATGACCCATTCCTAAAACAACTGTAAAAATGCGCAAATCTTTCACATTTTTGTGGAGTTATTTAGTCTCCAATCAACTGAATGTTTCTAGATTTCATGGATAAGTCTTGGAGAGGAATGACATAACCCATAAATTACATTTCTGCTTAATGGAATTCACATCTGTTGAGTTTAGTATAAATTTTAAGTATTCTTATACACTCCAACACATGATAACTGATGTTCTTCCCTAAAATAAGAGAAGATTAACCCCTTAAGGACGCAGCCCTTTTTCACCTTAAGGACTGAGCCCTTTTTCACCTTAAGGACTGAGCCCTTTTTCGCAATTATGACCACCGTCACTTTACGAATTAATAACGCGAAAGTGCTTTTACCAAATATTCTGATTATGTGATTGTTTTTTCGTGACATTTTCTACTTTATTTTGTTGGTAAATTTTCGGCGTTAATTGCATCCTTTTTTGGTGAAAATCCCCAAATTTCATGAAAATTTTGAAAATTTAGCATTTTTCTAACTTTGAAGCTCTCTAATTGTAAGGAAAATGGATATTCCAACTAAATTTTATTTTTCTTCACAAATACAATATGTCCACTTTATGTTGGCATCATAAAGTTGACATATTTTTACTTTTTGAAAAAATTAGAGGGCTGTAACAGTGGTCTCCAAACTGTGACCCTCCAGATGTTGCAAAACTACAACTCCCAGCATGCCCAGACAGCCTTTGGCTGTCTGAGCATGCTGGGAGTTGCAGTTTGGCCCCCCTAGTGGTTGCCACAGTAAAGATCGATTTACTTTCACTTTCAATTCTCTCCCCCCCCCACTGTCGATTCCCTACCTGAGCAAAGACCCAGCAGGCTCCAGCGAAGATCCCAGGTTAGAACTCACGGTTTAGTTCAGCTGAGGCCGGTAGGTTTTCAGACCTAGAGTGTCTTTGAAAGTTGCGCAGATCCGTCCTGCTAGTCCAGAATCAACCAGAGCAGCAACCCAAGAGAGCGATAATTGGCTACAGCTCCCCTATATGGGCAGGGGCTGGACTAGATCTAATTGGTCCAATACTGATGTCAATCATCATTACAAAGGGTTATGGGTAACATGTGACCCAAGGACCTCCAAAGGTCCTCTAACATACCATAGAGGATTTAACCTGGTCACATGACCGAAGGTCCTGAGACGCTAAGCAAGGTAAGTATACTATACATTATTATTAAATATATATACTATTACTAAATATATACATGTATAAACAGTACAGAATTAGAGTAGAGGAGAGGCGACTAGGGGCTGTCCCACCTGGGAGACCCTACCTAAGCGAAGTAACTCTGACTTTGGGGACCACCATACAAGGTACGGTATGCAATACGGTACCAAGACACCACAATAACAAGAAGCCTCCCCCATCCTCCACTGTCCCTTACTTCTGTGCACCAAGTGATATGAAGGACAGCATCAGTCAATACAGTATTGGTAACAAATGATTCAGCTATGAATACCTCCCCAACTTTACATTCAGTGTCTCCCATCCACGCACCACCTCTTTGCCTTACCCTCGTTCTATGGAAATCCCCAAGGCTCTGTCCTTCTCTTCTCAGCTTTACGTTTGGGCAGGGACAGATCATAGTGGATCTATTGCCCTCCCCTTCTCCCTTAAATAAAACACTCCACAACTGTTTGTATTTATATGGGCTGGGGGATGGTCACAGCTCGATTATTATAACATACATGTATGTATAAATAACTCTGAACCACTGCATAGCGGTAACTAGAGATGAGCGAACTTACAGTAAATTCGATTCGTCACGAACTTCTCGGCTCGGCAGTTGATGTCTTATCCTGCGTAAATTAGTTCAGCTTTCCGGTGCTCCGGTAGGCTGGAAAAGGTGGATACAGTCCTAGGAAAGAGTCTCCTAATTCTGTATCCACCTTTTCCAGCCCACCGGAGCACCTGAAAGCTGAACTAATGTATGCAGGAAAAGTCATCAACTGCCGAGCCGAGAAGTTCGTGACGAATCGAATTTACTGTAAGTTCGCTCATCTCTAGCAGTAACATTAACAAGAAACTCCGATCCTCTCACCGATTCAGCCGAAGCAGTATGCCCCGCCGTGTCCATGACAGGCATGAGTGCCAACGGCCCCTTTCCATCCACAGACGATTTATCCACACCAGCTGTGACTTCAAAGGATCACAAAATACAAGAAAGATATGAAGAAGCCCGTAAAATGATAAAACTGTATCACAAATTCCTTTTTTTTTTTTTTAAAACAGGGGTAACAGAGACCGACGAGCCCACCAATAGGGCCCGCGGCCCTATCATAGGGAGGGTGGGAGGGACCTTCAGATGCTGGTGAATCCAAGAGGATGAGGCAGGGAAAGGAGGGATTAATATGGCCTCTGGGCATACCCTATATAGTGACCCCCGAACCTACGATGGCCCCGACATACGATCATTTCAACATACAATGGCCTCTCAGAGGCCATCGCATGTTGAAGGCAGCATCAACATACGATGCTTTTGTATGTCGGGGCCATCGCATAAACGGCTATCCGGCAGTGCAGACTGCTTCAGCTGCCACCGGATAGCCGTTTACGGTGCCCCGTGAGCTCCGCTGACGATCACTTACCTGTTCTCGGGGCTCCGTAGCGTCCTCTTTGGGATCCCCTGCATCATCGGCGCTCTCCTTCATCGTCATCACGTCGTCGCGCACGCCGTCCCGTCATCCAATAGGAGCAGCGTGCATAGCGACGTTCCCAGGCAGCAGAGACCTTCCCGGACACCTTCATCGGGGACACCCCGGGGACGCGGCGACAGCGATGGAGGGCGACATCCAGGGCAGCGGTGAAGGTCCGGAGCGGCGGGGACACGTGAGTATAACCTCCAATACCAGTGGTCTTCAACCTGGGAACCTCCAGATGTTGCAAAACTACAACTCCCAGCATGCCCGGACAGCCAACGGCTGTCCGGGCATGCTGGGAGTTGTAGTTTTGCAACATCTGGAGGTCCGCAGGTTGGAGACCACTGTCCTATACTTTACATTGCACGGATCCCTCAACATACGATGGTTTCAACAAACAATGGTTCATTTGGAACGGATTACCATCGCATGTTGAGGGACCACTGTACTCCCCTCCCAGCCAGATCCAGAAGTGAGAGGGATGACCCTTAGTCCACTACTGTTAACCCCTTCCGTCCCTGCAGTCAGGGTTACCTAAGCCTAATCGGCCAGGTAACCTACAAAATGCTCACATCTACCTTTGTAGCCCGGATATGCTATCTAGATTCCCAGAGTGTCGTCTGTCAGCTCTCTCTTCCTTTATCTCCTACTGCATTCTAACAAATCAACTTGGAGAGATCAAGTATTCCTGATCTCCCCCCCCCCCCCCCACTGATCTGTCAATCACAGTCAAGTGTTCGACTCTCTCCCCAGTCCCATAAATCACCTTTGATTCTGCTCTGTCTTTTAAACGACACATCCAGACCCTCACCACATCCCGCCACCTCCATCTCTAAAACATGATTTTAATCCGCTCTTTCCTAAACTTTGACCAAAGAAATACTCCAGTACGTGCCCTCATTATATCTAGCTTGGACTACTGCAGCATCCTACTACACTTCTATCTAGCACCCTTATGCTCCTCTACTCCATACTTAAAGGGGTACTCCGGTGAAAAACTATTTTTAAAATCAAATTACTTCAGTTCTAAAATCTTAATCCTTCCGGTACTTATCAGCTGCTGTATGCTCCACAGGAAGTTCTTTTCTTTTTGAATTTCCTTTCTGTCTGACCACAGTGCTTACACCTCTGTCCATGTCAGGAACTGTCCAGAGAAAGAGAGGTTTTCTATGGGGATTTGCTGTTGCTCTGGACAGTTCCTGACATGGACAGAGGCGTCAGCAGAGAGCACTGTGGTCAGACAGAAAAGAAAAGAAAAAGGAAAAAATAACTTCCTGTGGAGCATACAGCAGCTGATAAGTACTGAAAGGATTAAACATTTTTTACTAGAAGTAATTTACAAATCTGTTTAACTTTCTGGCACCAGTTGATTTAAAAAAAATTAAAAAAAAGTTTTCCACCGGAGTAACCCTTTAACTTAAAGACCCCTCTTGTCTACTCCTCACATCCAAGATTTCTCCCACGCGTCGGCCATATTCTGGAACGAAGCGATAAAACATCAGAGTTTTAAGAGCTCATGGATAGAGCATTGTTATAGGGGGAGAGGGCCCTATTGACCACAGTGTCATGACCACAGTGCTCTCTGCTGACCTCTGCTGTCCGTTTTAGGAACTGGAGAAAATCCCCATAGCAAACATATGCTGCTCTGGACAGTTCCTAAAATGGACAGCAGAGAGCACTGTGGTCATGACATAAGAGAAAATGCATTTTGATTTCTCTTTCGTATACAGCCCCTAAAAAGTACTGGAAGGATTAAGATTTATTTTTTTTTTAATAGAAGTGATTTACAAATCTGTTTAACTTTCTGGCACCAGTTGATTAAAAAAAAAATAAAGTTTTCCACGGGAGTACCCCTTTAACGACGCAGGACGTAAATGTACGTCCTGGTGATGTGGAACTTAACGCACCAGGACGTACATTTATGTCCTGAGCATAACCGCGGGCATCGGAGCGATGCCGGCATCATGCGCGGCAGGTCCCGGTTGTGGATCGCAGCCAGGGACCCGCGATCCCGCGGATGTCCGCCATTAACCCCTCAGATGCCGTGATCAATACAGATCACGGCATCTGCAGCATCGCGGTCACTTAACAGGATGATCTGATTGCCCGCAGCGCTGCCGCGGCGATCCGATCATCCTGCACGGCAGACGGAGGTCCCCTCACCTGCCTCCGCTGTCTTCCGGGAGTCTTCTGCTCTGATCTGCCTTCCCGCAGACCAGAGCAGAAGATCATCGATAACCCTGATCAGTGCTATGTCCTATACATAGCACTGAACAGGATTAGCAATCGAATGGTTGCTAAAAATAGTCCCCTATGGGGACTATAAGAGTATAAAAATAAAAGTAAAAAAAGTAAAAAATAAAGTAAAAAAATTAGAAAAACCCCCTCCCCCAATAAAAACGTAAATTGTCCCATTTTCCCTATTTTACCCCCAAAAAGTGTAAAAAAATTATTTTATATACATATTTGGTATCGCCGCGTGCGTAAATATCCGTACTATTAAAATAAAATGTAAATGATCCCGTACGGTGAACGGCGTGAACGTAAAAAAAAAAAAAAAAAGTCCAAAATAGCTGCTTTTTTATAATTTTATTCCAAATTTTTTTTTATAAAAAATGTAATAAAAGTTTTGTGTAAGCAAATATGGAATTAATAAAAAGTACAGATCACGGCGCAAAAAATGAGCCCTCATACCGCCGCTTATACGGAAAAATGAAAAAGTTATAGGTCTTCAAAATAGGGGGATTTTAAATGTACTAATTTGGTTAAAAAGTTTGCGATTTTTTTTAAGCACAACAATAATAGAAAAGTGTATAATCATGGGTATCATTTTAATCGTATTGACCCAGAGAATAAAGAACACATGTCGTTTTTACCATAAATTGTACGGCGTGAAAACAAAACCTTCCAAAATTAGTAAAATTGCGGTTTTCTTTTTAATTTCCCCACACAAATAGTATTTTTTGGTTGCGCCATACATTTTATGGTAAAGTGAGTGATGTCATTACAACGGACAACTAGTCGCGCAAAAAACAAGCCCTCATACTAGTATGTGGATGAAAATATAAAAGAGTTATGATTTTTTGAAGGGGAGGAGGAAAAAAACGGAAGCGTAAAAATAAAATAGTTTGAGTCCTTAAAGGGTAGCTCCCACCATCCAATTTTTTTTTTTGCTAGCCCGTTCCCCCCCCCCACCCGGCTACGGCACTAGCCCGTTCCCTCCTCCCCCGCCCCCGCCCCGCCTACCTCGTTCCCTCATTACACTTGCAGTTACTGCAGAGTCCGGCAGCGGGCGTGCAGGGACAGCGGCGGCAACAAGGCGGCGGCGGCGATGTGCGGGAGGAGTGGCCTCCCAGCCAGTGGCCGGGGAGCCAATGCGCTCGCTCCCGCCTGTCTGATTGACAGGCAGGGAGCGAGTGCAGCCTAACTGAAAAAGGACTGATTGCCACTCCAAAATCAGTCCTTTTTCAGTAGCCGGTTTTTAAATGTAAATTAAACCTTTTTAATGAAAAAAAAAATAAAAAATAAAAGTATATTAGAGATATGTTGTAGTACTTAAGTACTACAACATATCAAAAGATAAAGTTGGCGACAGTGCCCATTTAAGGTCCAAAGGGGCTGAGTCCTTAAGGGGTTAAAGGGAAACTAACAGCCAATTAATTCCCTATAAACCCAATATACTGGGTTATTGTGTGGGAAAACCTGAGGGGTAAAATTATGTATTACTTACAAAAATCAGTCCAGCCGTTTCTGAGTTACAGGCTCTGTTGCTAGTATACAAATATGTTCCTTTGCTCAATGAAGGTGGGAGCCGGATTTCCGGGTTGCCCTGCCTCCTTCCTCCCATATGTCCGCCCATCTTCTGCATATGCTTGTATCTTCACTGTCACATACTTGTGGTGACCCACGGTGTTATGGCGGGACCACGGGGTGTAGCGGTGTGAGTGGTGGGGCCAGATGGTATTAACCCCCGGAGCAAGATATTGTTAACCCCTAGAGTTCATGACGCCAGGATGTGGTTGTATGGTGTAGGGCACTGCCGACAACCTACCCAAAACGGCATATATTAAATGAGAGTCCAAAGCGGGTTTGGTGCAACTGGAACTTTACTGAAGAAGGCAGAAAACAGTCTTTACAGATAGCCAACTTCCACAAAGGTGACCGGGACACAGGGAACCTCTCAGGCTTGGACTTGTAATGGTAATAATGATGATGCAGGACACTGTTACTGTTATGACTTTGGTAGGGACAGTAGAGATATGACTTGTAGACATAGATGAGACTTATAGATTAGATGTGGCTGCAGAGTTGTAGGCTGTGGCCTAGTTGTACTGGACTGAACTTGTACAGGACTTTTGCTTTATACTGTCCAGGAAGTAAGAGAAGAGAGATAGTGAGGAGACTACAGACCCTTATATATCAGGGGGCTGGACTAAAGCCCATCGGTAGCTGGTTGCCTGTGGTTACTTGTGCCTCTGGAACTCTGGGTATCAGGTGATCACATATCACATGACCATGTCACATGTGTGGTACGCCTCGGGGGTTGTAGGGTAGTTGGGGTGTTGCTATTCTGGATAATAAAGGGTACTGTTAACCCTTGTCACTCGTGACGCCAGGGTGAGGGTTAAATACTTTAATGGTGCTGGACCTATCGCTACCCTTCCCAAGAGCGATAGGTGAGTGCGTAATAAATGGATTGTCCACAACCACTGTTTAACTGAAAACTTGCAGGAACTTTTACTGAAGATTTTCTGTAGCAGGTAATAGCAATAACAGTCCAGATAACAGAGTCTATTTCTAGTTGAGCAGCGATTGACAGTTGGTTGTGATCAGATAAGCTCAATTTAGCTGTTAGAAGATTCCGTAGCATAGATTTGCTGGATCTAGGGGTGCATTTAGGTCCAGTGATCATGCGGAGAGTAGCGGGGAATTGTAGATGTACAACAGCTTTTGTATAGGCTGAGGCCGCAAGGCTTTGGCCTAGTAAACGTACTTGAAAGTTGCGGAGGTCCTACCTTGTTCAGTGACAGCAACCCAAGAGCAATGATGCTGCTTGCTTGGCAGCGCAGGAACAAGAGAGAGATTAATGGCTGCAGCTCCCTTATATGGGCAGGGGCTGAGCCGTTTTGGATTGGTCCATAACAACTGTCACTCACCGTTACACGGCTTTGTGGGTGAACATGTGACACAAGAACCACCTAAGGTCCTTCAACATACCATAGAATTCTGAGTAACGGGTCACATGACCTAAGGTCCTGCGACGCCAAACAAGTGAATAATGCAATATACATATTTACAATGATCATTTTTATAAATATTAACTTACTAAGGGGTGACTAGGGGCTAACTAGAGAAACGGACCCCAACAGTCCTAGGGACTCTAACTTTGGGGACCCCCCCACCAAGGCACAGAATGAAATACGGTGCCGGGACACCACACATGACCTTAGGAAGGTCCTATACAGTTTAAACATCCTATTAACCTTTGCACATAGCTTGTATTCACTGTACAATACCTAAAGTACACATACATAATTAATGTACAATAGAAATCATAATAATGACCTAGGGGGACCCTGCAGGAGAGCCCTGTGGACTTGAGGGACTCTACCTGAGGGGACTTTAGGAACCGTACAGAACCATGTTCTGTACGGGACACGAAATACTGATGACATGAGAGCCCGTTCCCACGTGAGCACTGCAATAGCAGAGTGCAAGCCCAGCTCCCTCCCCATCACTCCTCACGTCTTAGTGATCTAGAGCCTATGCCCACGTAACTGCTACCTGCTACGCTATTCTAGCAGAATGCTCACGTGGGCTATATTTAAAGGGGTACTCCCCATGAAAATATTTTTTGTTTTAAATCAGCTGGTGCCAGACAGATTTGTAAATTACTTCTATTTAAAAATCTTAATCCTTCCAGTACTTATCAGCTGCTGTATGCTCCAGAGGAAGCGCTTTTCTTTTTGAAGTTCCTTTCTGTCTGACCACAGTGCTCTCTGCTGACACCTCTGTCCATTTTAGGAACTGTCAAGAGTAGGAGCAAATCCCCATAGCAAACCTCTCCTGCTCTGGACAGTTCCTGACATGCACAGAGGTGTCAGCAGAGAGCACTGTGGTCAGACAGAAAGGAAATTCAAAAAGAAAAGAACTTCCTCTGGAACATACAGCAGCTGAAAAGTACTGGAAGGGTTGAGATTTGTAAATAAAAGTGATTTACAAATATGTTTAACTTTCTGGCACCAGCTGATTAAAAAAAATGTTTTCCAGGGGAGTACCCCTTTAGGGGTCTGTGTGAATCCCTGATTCCTGTCCTACTTCAATACCTGCACCACCTATGTTAGAGTACTCCTCCCTTCCTGTGGTGCCTGGCCTGATTAATATTGTGTGTCCACATAATAAAGGTGCCTGTCTGCTGTTCCTGTAATCCTGTGTTTAACCTAAGCCTATTTTCTGACTCTGCCTGATCATGTTGTACCTTGCTAATCTCCTGTGCCTGTTTTGGACTTTTGACCTCGCCTGTGCTCTCATCAAGCCTGGACCACCTGGCTGCACCTGAGCTTCTTAGCTCTTCTGTTCTACCAACTTAGCTTTGCTATAACACCTACTCAGCTCTGCAACATTGTACTCTGCTTTGCTGTGCTACTACCACCTACAGAGTCAGTGAGCCCCTTCTGCCTGTGTCCCCCGTGCTTGGCTCCAGGGCATTCTGGCCTGTCTTTCTAGCTGCCAGCTAGCCAGGACCACTCTAGCTGGAAGTGACCTGGTATCTCCCCTACAGCTGAAGTCCAGCTTCTGCATCCTAGTGTGGGATAAAGGGTGAAAACCAGGGGAATACTTAGACTCCGCTCCCAAGTTTGGACCAAAGCCAAATCGATAAGTAGCACAACAGGCAGAGTTCCATGCGTAAGCGCTTTTCTAATTAATAGGACTCGTGTACGAAACTTGCTTGGTGGTTGCCTCGGCAACTGTACTGCAACTGTAGAATGGGCGGGAGAGCAACGCTGGTGTTACGCTTTAATAAATGCCAGGCAGTTAGTGCAAATTTCAAACTTACCTATTATACTTGACTACCAGGAGTAGAAAAGTATTTTACAAAGAAAATTACCTTTGCAAATGCATTAGGACTGGACTCAGAATGAGGTACAGAATAATATTTGCTGTGCTTGTGGAAAGATGGGTCATGGGACATATATAAAGTAAGGGGGAAAAAAAGTAAGAATAAGTAAGGATGAAAAAGTAAGGGCCAAAACACACAATGCATTTACGCTGTAGTTGGCTGTAGGCCTTAGCACTTCTGAAATGCTACAGTTAACCGGCATTTGTTTCAGTATTTACATTACAGCATATCTGTCATATCACAGGGAAAAAATGAATGCTTATATACTGTATGTTACTCACTAGGTCATGCAGATGCTTTACATGTCTTTTTTACATGTTTAGCTTCTGTATTTAGCTTACACATCCCTCTGTTCTGCTGCTCCCTCATTCTGACATCCACTGCTCAGGAAGAGGCGTGTCCATGGCATGCACTGATCCTGACCTCACTCGCCATGCATTCACTTCCTCCCTGAGTCTGCTGTGCTGGGTCTCTTCATCCAATCACTGCGGGCTGCTCCGCAACCCCCTCCTCTTACTGCAGTCTGATAGGACAGGAGTGAGCACAGAGGAGTGCTTGTCCCGCTCTCACTTCCTGGAATTATTCTCAGCCTGTGCTTCAGCTGGGACAAACATAATGCTGCAGCCAGACAGGATTATGTTCTGGATGGTATGGGGACCCCTAGTGGTCTATTTTTATAACCCATAATTTCTATTTAAAAAAAAAAAAAAAAAGAGAGAGAAAAATGTCCATATAAATATAAAGTATATTAGAAAGGTTAATGTTTTGCTAAGATGTACAACATAAACACATATATATATTTATATATATATATATATATATATATATATATATATAGATATATATATATATAATGACAGTGCCCATTTAAAAAATCACAGGTTAATAGCAGCATTTCAGACATATTTATTGCATACAAGCAACTGCAATACAAGCGCATTGTGTTTTAATACCCTAAATTTTATGGCTGCAGGAGAGACTGATTTAGATATATATATATATGTATATTTTCACCGAAGGCTGGGACTTTACCTGTTAAGATTGATGACACTTAATATTAACTATTCCAGAGCTAGTTGCAGTGTTATGGACCTGGACTCTTGGGACATTCTAAAAAGTAAAATAATAATAATAATAATAATATATATACATATATATATATATATATATATATATATATATATATGTATATATATATATATGTGTATATATATTTAGATATAAAAATTGTAAATTGTGTATAATCATCAGACAGATTTACACATATCGCTCCAGTCCTCAACAGCAACTTAAAGAAATGCTACACCATTGACCAAACACAAAGGACTGGGTCCCCCTTGTGGACAGAATCGGTATTGATAGGAAAGCCTCCTTTCAGCCTCCGGGCATGCTGGGAGTTGTAGTTTTGCAACAGCTGGAGATGCACTGTTTGGAATACACTGTACAAAAGGTTGGATCTAACATACACATTCATTTGCTGTCTCATTCTATAGATTTACATTTATTGACTGTTTTTCTGGGTTTAGAATGTTGATTTTTATTTACGAATATAGTTATTTATTTATTTATTGTAAATAGACTGAGGATACCTGTGTAGCCTGCAAACTATCAGAACTTGATGTTATTAAATCACTAGAGGGACCTTCTTCGCGGTTGTCTCCTTAAGGCCATGTTCACACCTCAGAATTTCTGTGCGGAGCAGCGGAGTCCCGTTGAATTCAATGGGATTCTGCTGCACTGTGCACACGGCAGAATTTCCGTGCCAGATCTTCCGAGGTGGGACACTATTTCGCCTGGCGTGGGACGGAGTTATGACTGATGACTGACGATGTCCAAAAATGGACGCCGTACACCTGCCAGCTGGTGAACATTCTGGGAACCATGAACTGGCGATCATCCTGCTTTCCATCATCATTCAACAGAATGGAGTTTTAAAGGCTTTAAACAGTTCTTAAAGGGGTACTCCAGTGGAAAACATTTTTTTTTTATCAACTGGTGCCAGAAAGTTAAGCATATTTGTAAATGACTTCTATTAAAAAACCTTTACCCTTCCAGTACTTTTTAGCAGCTGTATGCTACAGAGGAAATTCTTCTCTTTTATCTTGTCCACAGTGCTCTCTGCTGACAGCTCTCTGCAGCATAGATTTGCCATGGGGATTTTCTCCTGCTCTGGACAGCTCCTGATACGTGGCATTGTGGACAAGACAAAAAAGAAATTCAGAAAGAGAAGAATTTCCTCTGTAGCAAACAGCTGCTAAAAAGTACTGGAAGGGTAAAGATTTTTTAATAGAAGTCATTTACAAATATGTTTAACTTTCTGGCACCAGTTGATAAAAAAAAAAAATGTTTTCCACCAGAGTACCCCTTTAAGGCTGTTACCAATGGGGACTGGTTGCTACTGGCTCCTGATAGGTGACGTGCTGAGTTATAGTACTAACTTCGGATGAGCTGCAGTTTCCTATTGCATTAGGCAGATATGTCAACCAGTAGGCAAGCAGTTTCCCCTTTATCATGGCAGTTCTCCCCATTAGCAATGTAGCCCCCTTTCCTAGTAGGCAGATAGCTCATCTCAGTAGTCAGTCAGTTTTCCCCATTAGCTGGGTATTGAAGCTATTTAGTTTTCTGAAGCCCCAGCAGTGATAGACTGTTTGACCTCCCTATAGCCCTCACTGCAGAAGCGCTGCCATGAACTCTTACTGCCCCCCGCACTGATGTCTTCTCTCTTCCCTTACTATTTTCTCAGCTGGCAATAAATATTCTTTTCTCGACCACTCAGTCCCTTTTCCCTTCCCCCACAATAATTATTCTCTGCACCTGCCTGCCGGATAGTTAAATCATATTTTACCATTATGTTGGTCCGGCAGCAGAATGCTTTAAAGTCCCGGGCAATCTCCCCAGAAGGTAACTCGATAAGGAGATGCACCGGAAGTCCTATAGATTTGCATGGGACTTCTGGTACATCTCCTGATTGCATTACTCTCAGGCTCAATTACTCTTGGGCAGTATGCATAGCACCCAGAATTTCCAAAGCAGTGATAGACTACTTGTCCTCCCTACACTCCACACTGCAGGAGCCCTCTCATGCCCTCTCACTGCCCATACACTAATGTTGTCTCTCCCTCCTCACTCTTCTCTCAGCCCGCAATAAATCTTTTTACCATGCCCACCCCATCCCCTTTCACTGCCCCTACAATAACTATTCTCTGCACCTGTCTGCCGGACAGTTAAATCATATTTTACTATGACGTTAGTCTGGCGGCAGAATGTTTAAAACTCCTTGGCAAATCTCCCCAGCCCGAGAATAACGTGATTAGGAGATGTACCGGAAGTTCTATAACCTTGCATGGAATTTCTGGTGTATCTCCTAATCGCGTTATTCTCGAGCTGTGGAGATTGCCTGGCAGTTTTAAACATCCTGCGAACCAATGTCATAATTAAGATGATTTAACTGTCCAAGCTCTGCTGTTTTACTCTTGGGATACAGAGATTGTTGTTATCGGGACATCCCTAAACTCTGCTATATTTTTATTTGACATATATGAAATATGTTATAGCCATTTGGAAATTATTCTGGAACAAACATATACACATATATTGTATACTGTACACACACAATTGTTTACCTCTCACAGTTTTTGCAGCAAGAATCTGTTTAACTTTGTAGACGTCAGATGAGCCAGAGACAGGTGTTGGGACAGGATTCTTCTGAGAAAACCGGTTTATGACAAGAGGCTTGAGGAGAGAGACATGGAAGGAATTGGGAATACGTAACGTAGCAGGTAGACGGAGTTTGTAGGAGACAGGATTGATCTTTTGTAGAATCTGGAAGGGACTAAGGTAGCAGGGACCGAGCTTGCAACAGGGGATCTTGAAGCGGATGTATTTGGATGAAAGCCACACCATGTCACCAGGAGAGAAGGACGGAGGAGGTCTTCTACTTTTATCTGCTTGCACCTTCATGCGTGAAGAAGCTAGGGACAACGACTGTTGGGTCTGTTGCCAGATGGTGGAGAAGTCACGGACCAGCTCATCAACAGCAGGCACACCGGAGGAGACTGGGTGAGGAAAAGGAAGACGAAGATGGTGTCCGTAGACAACAAAAAAGGGAGACAACCTCGTGGACTCGGAATCCTTAAGATTATATGAGAATTCAGCCCAGGGAAGAAGGTCGACCCAATCATCTTGGCGAGCTGAAACAAAATGCTGAAGATAAGTCTCAAGGATTTGATTAACCCTCTCCACCTGACCGTTGGACTGAGGGTGGTAGGACGAGGAGAAGTGCAGATTGATGTCCAGACGGTTACAAAGGGCTCGCCAGAACTTAGAGACAAACTGCACCCCTTGATCCGAAACTATATGCTGTGGAAGACCATGTAATCGAAAGACATGCAGCAAGAAATACTTTGCTAGCTGCAGAGCAGAAGGAAGACCTGGTAGAGGAATGAAATGAGCCATCTTGGAAAACCGATCTACCACGACCCATATGACAGTGTTATTATGAGAAGGTGGCAAATCGATGATGAAATCCATGGCGATATGGGACCAGGGAGTCTCTGGAATGGGTAAAGGCTGTAAGAGTCCTGCAGGTCTGTGCTGAGGAGTTTTGTCACGGGCACAAGTTACACAGGACCGAACAAAATCAGAAACATCATGTTCAAGATGGGGCCACCAGTGGTGCCGGGAAATAAGAAGTAGGGTCTTGCGTATTCCAGGATGTCCTGCAGTCAAGGAAGAATGACCCCATTTCAGTACCTTGTGTCTCAATCTGGTGGGCACAAAAGATTTTCCCGGTGGAACTCGCTGAATCTCAGCAGGAGCGGCAGGAATCAAACAGTCAGGAGGAATAATATGCCTAGGCATGGAGTCCGAACCAATGACGTCAGAGGACCTGGAGAGAGCATCAGCCCCGATGTTCTTGTCTGCTGGACGTAAGTGAATGAAGAAGTTGAACCTGGAAAAGAACAGTGACCATCTTGCCTGGCGGGGGTTCAAACGCTGAGCAGACTGAAGGTATAGAAGATTCTTATGATTGGAGTAGATGTTGACCGGATGAGAAGAACCTTCCAGTAAATGTCGCCATTCCTCCAAGGCTAGTTTGATAGCAAGGAGTTCACAATCTCCAATGGAGTAATTCCTCTCAGCAGGAGAGAAAGTCTTGGAGAAGAACCCACAAGTTACACTCCAATAGATGAGGCATCAACCTCCAAAGCAAAGGGCCTCTCTGGATCAGGTCTTGTAAGCACGGGAGCAGACGCAAACGCAGACTTTAAACGGGAGAAGGCCTCTTCAGCCTCTCGAGGCCAAGATTTAAGATTAGATGCCTTTTTAGTGAGAGCCACAATAGGAGCAACCAAGGATGAAAAATGTGGGATAAACTGACGATAGTTAGAGAATCCCAGAAAGCATTGAATCGCACGTAGGCCCGATTCCAATCCAATCCTGTAGACAACTTATCTGGATCCATCTGCAGGCCCTGATGAGAGACAATGTAGCCAAGAAACGGAAGACTAGATTTCTCGAACAGGCATTTCTCCAGTTTGGCGTAGAGATGATTCTTCCGTAGTCGCTGAAGAACCAGACGAACATGAGTACGATGCTCCTCTAAGTTGGAAGAGAAGATCAGGATGTCATCTAGGTATACGACAACACAAATGTAGAGAAGATCACGGAAGATATCGTTGACGAACTCCTGGAAAACGGCTGTAACATTGCAGAGACCAAAAGGCATTACAAGATACTCAAAATGTCCGTCATGAGTATTGAAGGCCGTTTTCCATTCATCTCCCTTGCTGATACGAATGAGATTATACGCACCACGTAAGTCCAACTTGGAGAAGACCTTAGCACCATGTAGGCGGTCAAAAAGTTCTGAGATAAGAGGTAGAGGATAACGGTTCTTGACCGTGATTTTGTTAAGTCCCCTGTAGTCAATGCATGGACAGAGTGAGCCATCCTTCTTCCCTACAAAGAAGAAACCTGCTCCAGCAGGAGAAGAGGACTTACGGATAAAACCCTTTTGGAGATTCTCCTGGATATATTCAGCCATGGCTTTGGTCTCAGGAACTGAAAGAGGATATATCCTCCCACGAGGAGGAGTGGTACCAGGCAGAAGATCAATAGGGCATTCATAAGGACGATGTGGAGGCAGAGAATCAGCCTGTTTCTTGCAGAAGACATCCGAGAAATATTGGTAAGGTGGCGGCAGGCCAGGTAAAGGTGTAGGACTAGAAACAACTTTACGCAGAACAGGTTGGAGGAAAAATTTTTGACAGGATTGCCCCAGCTAATTATTACTCCAGTTCTCCAATCCAGTTGCAGGGAATGGCTTTGCAGCCAAGTAAGACCAAGAAGAATCTCAGAAGTACAGTGTGGCAGAACATAGAATTCAATCTTTTCTTTATGCGATACTTCCACTTGCATGACAAGAGATTCAGTACGGAAGTGAACCTTACAGTCCAGATTTTGTCCATTAACAGAGGAGATGAACAAGGGCTTGGCAAGTTGAGTAAGAGGAAGATGATACTTGTGGACTAAAGCAGCATCAATAAAGTCACCTGCTGATCCAAAATCCAAAAATGCTGTAGCGCTGAAGGAAGACTTGGCTGAGGCGAAGACTTGTACAGGAATAGTTAAGCGTGGAGAGGTAGTATTCACACCCAGGGACGCCTCTCCCACATACCCTAGGTGCGGGCGAACTGTACAGTCCTTGAGAAAATGCTCCGGGCTAGCACAATACAAACACAAATTCTCATTGCGTCGTCGTGACCTCTCGTGTTGTGTCAGATGAGAACGATCTCCTTGGATAACCTCTTTGGCAAGAGGCGCAAGAGATAGAAGAGGTGGACGTTGGCACACAGGTGTCAGGCGGGCAGATTCCCTCTGGAGTGTGTCCCGCGATGCGAGTCCCAGCCCCGTCGGCAGCAGAAGGTAAGGGGACCATGCGTTCACGGCCAGCGTGTGAGTCTGGAGCGCATAGTGTAACAATATATATAGCTTTAATATATATAAAACTTGACTTATGTGTATACAATATTTGTGTATATGTTTGTTCAAGAACAATTTCCAAATGGCTAAGAGATATTTCATATATGTCAAATAAAAATTTTGGGTTGTCCCGATACCAACAATCTCCACAGCCCGAGAGTAAAACAGCAGAGCTTGGACAGCAACGGCTGTTATCTGGGCTTGGCACAACGGACAACAACGGGTTCTGATGGATCCCATTATAGTCAATGGGGTCCGTCGGGCGCCATTATTTTGTCGTGGGAAAAAAGATGGCGCTTGCAGTTTTTTTCTCTCACTTTTCTCCCCGGGTTCCCCGACAGCCGTCACACTGCCATGTCATAACGGCAGTGTGAAAGTAGCCTTAAGCTCCTACTTTTCCTAAACGTAAGGATCGGTCTCTCTAATCTTGCAATTTAACATGCAGAGAGAAGCAAAAGCGATCTGCGCCTCCAGTAGGGACCTCTCGAGGGTACTCTCACTTCCTGTCTTCATTATAGCTGAATTTATTTGCCTTTTTTTAAAAGATTTTTTAGAGTGATTTTGTTTCCTGACCTTGACAAGGTCTTGGAGTAACAATTTCTTAGGTTAAACCCTATTTTTCAGCCGTTCAAAAAGCTCCAAAGATTGCTGAAATAAGGTGTTGTTATTGCTGGTAATTCCTTTTAATCTTAAGAACTAGCTATAGGGGATTACCTTTTTTGTATGTTCAGGGTGGTAGCTTCCATAATGTAAAAGAGTATAAGAGGCTACCCGGTCATGCTGGGAGTTGTAGTTGGAGGCTGGAGGCACCCTGGTTGGAAATCACTACACAGCAATAATAAATAATAATCAAGACAATAAACTGTATACAAATGTGCCTCTTTCTCTAAACGAATTCCATCTATAATTATGAGAACAAGCACAATAAATACCGCCGTGCCTTCTCCTCTCTGTACTTACCCGGCCTCCCTTCCTTTATTCCCTTTACCCCATTCCTGATTTACACACCACAATAAAAGACACAGCCATAGGAGAGAAGGTCAATTTTTATTTTAATACCACATTTTAGTAAACACCATTAATCACCGTTCAGGATAAAACATTTTCTCCTTTTATTTTGCTCTTTTTTTTTTTTTACTTTTAATACATTTTACTAGGCTGTTTCCATGGAAATAGAATGCTATGATACAAATGAGGATTAATGATCAGCTAATGGCTTATCAAGAGAAATATAGTATAGCTGGCAATAAGTCCACACACAATGCATTCTTCTTGTTTCTCTACCTAAGTTAACAAATACTTTTCTAAGATGCACTTGTTGAGGGGGGGTACATTTTTACATCCAACTGTTAGAACAAGCAGGGAGAAAAGTGCAAGTGACCAATATAATCCCATAGACTTACATTTGACTTTGTCTTGCTTAGGTTAAAGGAGTAGTCAGATGCTCACAATAAAAAATAAACTAATCCCTAAATGTAGCCACTGATTATACCTTTTGATAGAGCCCCCAATCGCGTGATTTGGTCCAGCCGTTCGCTTGCAACGCCGCTCTGAAGTTCCCGGTACTTCCGGGTTCTGGTCACATGTTTTTCAGCCTGAATGACTACATCTCCCACAATGCCCTGGTAGTATGTCCGGTCCTATTCTCCCTCATGCATGCGCGGAACGTAAGCGCTGATTGGAGGTCAGCGCTGCCATAGGCGTTTGCTGAGCTGAGCCTATGGCAGCTCAGCTCAGCACATAAATGAATAAATTACTTAGGGAGAAGTAGCCGACTCCGGGCTCGGAGGCCGGCACAGCCCGCAGTGACTCATGGGAGCTATGAGTCACCGGGCTAAGATGGCGCCGGATCATGAAGAAAACGCGGTCGAGCGTCATCAAAGGACCCAGCTTCCGGTCGGATGGAAAAGCGAGGAGAAGTCCGGGAAGAAGACCATATGGATAACGTGAGAACATTACAATGTAATATAACTTTGCTTCATGCTCCATTTCCCCCATAAAATGTTTGCGTCGGAGTACTCCTTTAAGTTTCCACTGAAAAGAACATAACACAGTATGTTCCCCCACATTAGGTGCAGTATAGTTCCCCCACATTAGGTGCAGCATAGTTCCCCCACATTAGGTGCAGTATAGTTCCCCCACATTAGGTGCAGTATAGCTCCTCACATTAGGTGCAATATAGTTCCCCCACATTAGGTGCAGTATAGTTCCCCACATTAGGTGCAGTATACTTCCCCACATTAGGTGCAGTATGTTCCCCCACAGACATACAGCCTCCAGCCATACAGTGTATGGCTGGAGGCTGTATGCCTGTGTACTGCCCCACTTCACTGCTCCGACCACCGCTCCTCCGGTCTGGACATAGCCGTAAGTCCCGGGACCGAAGGAGTGGTGGTTGGAGCACCGAAGCTGACGTGCCGCTGGTAACACTTACCAAGCTGGCCAGCGCACGTCCTCATCGCTGTTCCGCACCTCCACGCTCCGTTGCCATGGGCGAACGCACGGGAAGTCCCTGAGTGCACCACCTTCCCGGCGGCCCCTACGTTTTTAAAGTAAAAGCGGGGCCGCTGAGAGCACATCCCTGTGTCCCGAAAACATCATGTGGCCCGCGGGCCGTAGTTTGAGGACCCCTGCTCTAAGAACATGTTCACATGGTGTAAAATGTGCGGAATGTCCGCACAGAAGACACAAACAGACATTCCGCACATTTCAAAAATTCGTCGGGCACTAGGGCCATTCGGAAATGCACTGTATAGACGGCAATTAATTTTGGAGCTACATCCGCAAAAAGAATAGACAAGTCTATTATTTTTTGCAAACGCCAGGATCAGATGTTTCTGCAGTGGAAATTTCATTGTGTAAACAGTACAGCAGAATCCCTTTGAAATCCGAGTCATTTGGATAAGTTAAAGCATCCCAAAGCTATTAGCACATAAAGTGAGGTTAACAAAAAAAATGGCCCTTGGTTGTGAAGTCCAAAATAAATGCAGGGTTAAGGGTTTAAAAAGGTTGTCATGGCAAAAAAGAAAAATTTAGTCCACAGCTGGGGGCTGTATAAAAATAATAAGCAATATACTCACCTAGTCCCTCATAGTAGTGCCCTGTGCAGGACTGTTTTCTTAATCTTGTTCCCGCTGGATTTCTTACCATTACTGCCCGTTCTTGCAAGGTGTGTTCCACTTCTGCCTGCTGCCGTAACATATGTGTCTAATTCCACCCGCTCCTGCAAACATTTTGTCACAGCTTTTAGAGATAGTACCCCCTGGGCCATTTCACCAGTCCCCTGTGGCTTTTTTAGAGGTTTGCAGGACTTCACAGGATTTTGAAGGACCCTCTGTATGTTCTGTGACCGCCGGCTCCCGCCCGCAACAACCTCATTACCGCCCATGCCCGCAAGTATTTTATTGGGTCCTGCAGGACACGTGGGATCCCAATACTGATGCAGGGCTGTACCCCACAGCTGCCACACTGAATCTCCTGGTGCTCCACTGGTTCTTCCTGGTTTTGTGCCATTCTGACCCCACCACAACCTGCCCATTCAGCCAATTGGGATGTATATTTGTAATGTCTGTTTATCTGTATTTTGTATTTTCTGCTTTGGGCCCTGTTCAGACATTATTTGTGTCTGAACAGTTTCTGTGTTAATTCTCCCTGGGATGGGAAGAGTTGTTAACTTTCCTGACTTCAGCGCTGAGAGCAGGGCTGCCATCAGAAATGCTGGGGCCCCTTACACAGTTCAAGGCCTGTAACCCCCCATGACTCCTCCCCACCTATGCCCCCCCAGGGCCTGCCCACTATCTTCCCAATCATCAATGAAAAAAACAATACTGAAACCAATAGGAGGAAATATTCCCCCCATACAGTGTCCATATAGTGGTAGATATTAGCTCTACACAAGCTCTGCAGATCATTTAAGGGGGGATTACATACAGTTACATCTGGTGATGTCTTCTCTGATCGGAGTCATTCACTTTCCTTTTTCTTCACCTTCAGGCCCAGACCGTCATGATGACTTCTTCCTTTTCCAACTCGTCTCCACAGAACCTGCCAGACAAACATTTTAGGCTCCTCACTTTTCCTGCACCTATAACGCTCCATACAGTAATAATAGAGTGGCTAGATAAACTGGCTGGAAAAGAGTAGGTAGGTCCGTCCCTCACACATTAGGTAGTTAGGTCGCTCCAGAAAGTAGACAGGTCCCTTCACATAGTTTCCTTCATTACACAGGTGCCCTGAGTAGGGAGGTACCACCTGTAGGTAGGTGTCCGTGTAGATAGCTGCCCCCTGTACATAGTTACACCCTGTATGCAGTAGCAGCCGCCTATAAATAGGGGTTACTTCCTGTAGGTAGGTCCCCCTGTATATAGTTGCAGCCCCCCCCATTTACAGTAGTAGCCCCCCCCCTTTAGGTGGTAGCAGCCCCTTTTAAGTAGTAATAGAAGCAGCCCCCTTAGGTAGTAATAGCCAGCAACATCCCCTTAGGTAATTATAGCCAGCAGTCTCCGTAGGTAGTAATCAGTAGCCCCCTTAGGTAGTAATAGCCAGCAGCACCCCCTTAAGTAGCAATAGCAGTAGCCCTGTTAGGTAGTAATCGGTAGCCCCCTTAGGTAGTAATAGCCAGCAGCCCCCTTAGGTATTAATAGTAGTAGCCCCCTTAGGTAGTAATATTCCGCAGCCCCCTTAGGTATTAATAGTAGTAGCCCCATTAGGTAGTAATCAGTAGCCCCCTTAGGCAGTAATCAGTAGCCCCCTTAGGTATTTACAGTAGCCCCCTTAGGTAGTTATCACTAGCCCCCTTAGGTAGGAATAAGTAGCCCCCTTAGGTAGTTATCAGTAGCCCCCTTAGGTAGTTATCACTAGCCCCCTTAGATAACAATAGTTAAAAAAAAAACATATTTACCTGGCTCCAACACTGTGCATGGCCTCTTCTCTTCTGTCTTCTTCTCCGGTCTGTGTTCCGGCACATGATGATGATGTCATTCATGTGCCGGAGCACAGAGGATGGAAGCCCGAGCCTCTTGTCGGTGCCTGCATAATGTGGGCGGCCCACAAGACTGATTGACAGAGCGAGGAGCCAACGGCTCTTCGCTCTATCAATCAGCCAAGCCCGAGCGCCGCATTGAACTATAGGCGTGTCTGTAAGACATGCTTATAGTTTAATGCATCCTGGACCGGCCATGGAAGCAGGAGACCACTGTGTAAACATCGGTCCCCTGCTTCTGTGCTGTGGCAGCTGCAGGGGGGTGCAGTGGGGGCTTGGGGCCCTTACTGGAGTACTGGCTGTACTCCCCTGATCGCGGATACAAAAGGCCTCTTAGGGTGCTGCTCTGGGCTAGTAATTTAACCTTTTACTCTGACCATGTTGGCATGATGTTTACCAAAGGCGGCTCTATACTTTGTGAGACCTTAGGCAAAACTCGATCGTAAGGCCCCCCAATTCCGGGCCTGTGAATTTAGAAGAATGGCAGGGTATACATTCAGGAAGCATTTCTCAAGGGTTGGGGTTTAGAAACATAAAATAATACCTCCACACCAGGACAACATATTGCTACTGCAGTGACGAATACCATCATACCGTTATAATATATAAAAACACTATACAGATACCAATAACACCGCTATACGAGGGAAAAATAAGTGCACCACACCATGATCACCACCATTCTACCATATAGTGATTAGATAATACCATGATACTGAGAAAAACACTATACACAGATCAGTATCATATAAATATCATCACTATACAAGGAACAAATAATTGTACCACACCATGACTACACGTTACCATCATATAGTGACTAGATAATACCACCATACTGATACTGAATAACACTACTGTACACAAACAGTGGTGACACTAGTTCTGCACGGGCTCTGCAGACCGTATAAGTTATAACATACAGTTACATCAGGTGACTCGCAGGTGACATCTTCTCTAATTGGAGTCCTTTACTTTCCTTTTTCTTCTCCATTCGGCCCATACCGTCATGATGTTTTCTTCCAGCCACAACTCATCTCCACAGAACCTGCCAGATAACATTTTTAGACTCCGCACTTTTTCAGCACCTATAGCGCTCCAAACAGTATTAACCGTTTTAGTGTCCTATACCATAGAGTGGGTAGATAAGTGGGTTGGGGAATAGTAGGTAGGGACCCCACATTACGTAGATAGATCACTCCAGTAGATAGACAGGTCCTTTTACCTTTTTTCCCCCATTACACAGGTGCCCCGAGAAGGTAGGTGCCACCTGTAAATAGGTCCCCCTGTAGATAGCTGCAGCCCTAGCAGAAGCCTCCTTTAGGTAGTAGTAGTAGCCCCTTTAGGTAATAGCAGCAGCCCCCTTTAGGTAGTAATAGGAGAAGCCCCCTTTAGGTAGTACTAGCCCCCTTTAGGTAATAATAGCAGCAGCCCCTTTAGGTAGTAGTAGCAGCCCCGTTTAGGAGGAAATAGTAGTAGCAGCTCTCTTTAGGTAGTAATAGCAGCTCCCTTTAGTTGGTGGTAATAGAAGCCCACTTGAGGTAGTTATAACTGCCCCCTTTAGGTAGTAAACCCAGCAACAGCCTCCTCCTAGGTGGTTAAAAGCCGCATCACCCCCCTCCTAGGTGGTTAAAAACAGTAGAAGCCTCCACCCAGGGGGTTAAAAACAGCAGCGACCCCCTCCTAGGTAGTTTAAAACAGCAGCAGCCCCCTCATAGGTTGTAAAAAACAGCAGTGGCCCCCTCCTAGGTGGTTAAAGACAGCAGTGGCCCCCTCCTAGGTAGATCAAGACAGCAGCGGCCCCCTCCTAGGTAGTTAAA
Organism: Hyla sarda; assembly: GCF_029499605.1. Classification (NCBI taxonomy): domain Eukaryota; kingdom Metazoa; phylum Chordata; class Amphibia; order Anura; family Hylidae; genus Hyla; species Hyla sarda. The sequence goes on from NC_079194.1 coordinate 53,816,169, forward strand.
AACAGCAACAGACCCCTCCTAGATGTTTAAAAGCAGCAGGACCTCCCTCCTAGGGGGTTAAAAACAATAGCGGCCCCTCCTAGGCAGTTAAAAACAGCAGCACCCTCTTCCTAGGTAGTTAAAAAAAAGCAGCAGCCCCATCCTATGTGGTTAAAAACAGCAGCAGCACCCCCTCCTCCAGGTGGTTAAAATATATATACTCACCTAGATCCCGCAATCCGTAGTGTGGCCTCTTCTGTCTTCTCAGGTCTGTGCTCTGGCGCATGATGACATTACTCATGCGTCAAAGCACAGAGGAAGGACGCTCTGCCTCTTTTGTGGTTGCCTGCAAATTGCAATTGGTTGCCACAAGAGAGATTGACAGAGCGAGTGTAAGGAATGTCAAAAATAAGCACCCTCTAAAAATAATAATTGTCCCTGTTATGCTTTATCTGTGGGGTGGTGTGACCCGGAGCTAGGGGCTTGGTCGGGCAGCAGTGGGGCTACCTGGCCATTAGGTCATTCCCCTTGTGGGCTTGGTGTCTAGGAGGCGGTGGTCACCGCCCGGCGCTACGCCAGTGTTAGGTTAGGGATCCACTCTGACTAGGTGGCCTTGACGTGGCGAGTGGGCTTGTACTTTTGGATCAAAATGTATACTAACAACCTGTTAGTTTTTGAATTTATGCTGAGAAGCAGGTAGATCAAAATACAAATGGTGGATGTGCGGCTGTGTTTTCTCTCTCTTTGTGTTGTACATTGTAGTCTCTCCCCTCTTCCATGACCATCACTCCGCTCCACCCATTCGGCCCATGTGTTTTTAATCAGTAGGAGACTGCATATGGGTTTTCCTCCTAACATTCTCCCAGCCCTCTGTTAGGGAGCTCATGGTAGGTGTTCACACTGGAGTGGTGCTCTGTGACGTTCATTGTCACCATTATGCTTTGTCTGTGGGGTGAAGTGGCCCGGAGCCAGGGGCTTGGTCGGGCAGCAGTGGGGCTACCTGGCCATAAGGTCATTCCCCTTGTGGGCTTGGTGTCTCGGAGGCAGTAGTCACCGCCCGGTGCTACGCCAGTGTTAGGTTAGGGACCCACTCTGACTAGGTGGCCTTGACGCTGCGAGTGGGCTTGTACTTTTTGATCAAAATGTATAATAACAACCTGATAGTTTTTTAATTTATGCTGAGAAGCAAGTAGATCAAAATACAAATAGTGGATGTGCATCTTTTTTTTTTTTTTTTTCTCTTTGTCTTTTACACCCCCTGAAAAATAAACTAATACATATTTATAACATGTCCAGCTGTGATGATGGGAAAGTTAAATCTATGGCAATTCCACTAAATCACCAGTAGATGGCAGCAGAGTGTTTAAAGCCTGAATGACATAGTACTGCAAATAACAGGGGGGAACTTAAGTGACGAACCTTTAGTTCCTGGATGGACAGAATAGGCTGTTTCTATCCTGTCTACCAGACTTAAAGGTGTACTCCGGCCCTGAGACATCTTATCCCCTATCCAAAGGATAGGGGATAAGATGTCTCACCGCGGGGGTCCCGCCACAGGGAACCCCCGCAATCTTGTGTTTGCCACCCCCCTGTTTGAGCTGCATGCCGCGGTGCCAGCTTACAAACAGCCGGGTGGCGACCACGAGGCCAGAGTATGGTGATGTCATGACTCCGCCCCCGTGTGTCTGTACCCGTGTTTGCTTGTATTTAGGATTTTTGTTTCCTTCTATGCCAGTATCCTGATCACTTGGTGCCCACTAGCTAGGAGCCTATTTGGCTTTGGTATTGATGTCCCTCCATGCTTGGATTAGGGCGTCTAGTGTGTCCCTTGTTCTGAGTCCAGTGTGAACAGTGCTCTTGATTTCCTGACCCGTTTAGTGTTATGACATTCAGTTAACCTGTTCATCCCCTGCATCTCCCGGTTTTGTCTGTTACTGTACTTACATCTCCCTGCAGCAGTCTAGAACGAGACTTTCTTGCGGGGATGTGCGCGATTGGTGACGTAATCACATACGCAGCTCAGGATGTCGGGACGCTGACGTCCCGTGCGGCGCCTGTGATGACGTCACATATTGCGCGCATCCCCACAAGGAAGTCTCGTTATAGACTGCTGCAGGGAGATGTAAGTACAGTAACAGTGTGAGCGGACCTGTGTGAATGAGATAAACTGGGTCACCGGGTCTTCTATTCACGTCATTGCAGCAAAAACAAAAGCAGTAAATGGAGGGTTCCTCTTGCCTACCGGAGGTTCCTTGAGCTGCACCATCTGATGTGGTCTCCTGCAGTGGACATCAGTTGTCCTGTAACGTGGTAGAGCAACATCTGGAGCAGTGGTCTCAAACTGTGGCCCTCAAGGTGTTGCAAAACTTCAACTCCCAGCATGCCCGGACAGCCGTTGGCTGTCCGGTTATGCTGGGAGTTGAAGTTTTGGCAATATCTAGAGGGCCACAGTTTGAGACCACTGCTCTAGAGTAACGTATAGCACTTAGTGTCTTCATTTTGATGATTGTCCAGCTTTCCTGTCTTGCAGTAACCAGAACCCCTCACTGCTGTCCTTTGTCCCCCCTACCCCCATTGTGTTTCTTAGGGGAGAAGTGTTACGCCGAGCGCTCCGGGTCCCCGCTCCTCCCCGGAGCGCTCGCAACATCCTCGCTACTGCAGCGCCCCGGTCAGATCTACTGACCGGGTGCGCTGCGATACCGCCCCCAGCCGGGATGCGATTCGCGATGCGGGTGGCGCCCGCTCGCGATGCGCACCCCGGCTCCCGTACCTGACTCGCTCTCCGTCGGTCCTGTCCCGGCGCGCGCGGCCCCGCTCCCTAGGGCGCGCGCTCGCCGGGTCTCTGCGATTTAAAGGGCCACTGCGCCACTGATTGGCGCAGTTGGTCTAATTAGTGTGTTCACCTGTGCACTCCCTATGTATACCTCACTTCCCCTGCACTCCCTCGCCGGATCTTGTTGCCATTGTGCCAGTGAAAGCGTTTCCTTGTATGTTCCTAGCCTGTGTTCCAGACCTCCTGCCGTTGCCCCTGACTACGATCCTTGCTGCCTGCCCCGACCTTCTGCTACGTCCGACCCTGCTCTTGTCTACTCCCTTGTACCGCGCCTATCTTCAGCAGTCAGAGAGGTTGAGCCGTTGCTAGTGGATACGACCTGGTTACTACCGCCGCTGCAAGACCATCCCGCTTTGCGGCGGGCTCTGGTGAATACCAGTAGTAACTTAGAACCGGTCCACTAGCACGGTCCACGCCAATCCCTCTCTGGCACAGAGGATCCACCTCCTGCCAGCCGAATCGTGACAAGAAGATTGAAAAGTCTATTTAGTGATACAAAGTTATTTTTTTTTTTGTTACCGTTTTTGTGAACCAAAGTCCGTGTTGACACTTGTGTCCGCGTCTGTTGTCCATTGTTAATTCTCGTTTCTGTATGTAGGGGTCAGGTATATGACTGCTCGTGCAATAGCCTCACTCAAAAATCGCACCACTCGCCCCTACCCTTAAAGTGTTACTCCGCCCCTAGACATCTTATCACCTATCCAAAGGATAGGGGATAAGATGTCAGATCGCCGGGGTCCCGCTGCTGGGGACCCCCGGGATCTCCACTGCGTGCACCCCGCTATCATTACTGCACAGAGCACGCTCGCTCTGTGCGTAATGACCGGCGATACAGGGGCCGGAGCATCGTGACATCACGGCTCCACCCCCTCATGATGTCACGGCCCACCTCCTTGATGCAAGTCTATGGGAGGGGGCGTGATGGTCGCCACGCCCCCTCCCATAGACTTGTATTGAGGGGGTGGCCCCTGTATCGCTGGTCGTTACAAACAGAGCTAGCGTGCTCTGTGCAGTAATGATAGCGGGGTGCCCGCAGCGGAGATCCCCTACTTAAAGGAATACTGTAGTGCAAAATAACTTATCCCCATAAGTGATAGATCGCGGGGGTCTGACCGCTGGGACAACCCCCCATCTCTTGTATGAGGCCCCAGCAAACGGCATGAAGAGAATGGTCCGTCCCTGTATGACACGGCTGCTGAAATGCCCCCTCCAGGATCAGTTATTTTGCACTGCAGTATTCCATTAATGGGGCGGACTTACTTATCAGGGACCCTATCACTTAATGGGGTGACATACTGGTCTGCCTATCAAGTTTTTATTGATAAAAGACCTTATTTACATACTATTTGGGTTACAATTATTTTGTACCAGGACAAGTGGATTGTTATGAGGGACAAGCAGATTCTGCTTCGTTTTAGTCCCATGGACAAGTAGTTTTTAAAAAAATTTCCACACCCCTGAGTCTTGTTCATATTAGTCGGTAGACAAGAGGAGAAAGCCGGCACATATGAGACTAAGCGTCGGGTGGAGCGCAGGGCAGCACACGGGACGTGACTCACAGCAAGCCTGTAGCGGAGGTGCAAAGCCAAGCAAGTAGCATATAGCACGGAGAACAAAGAACACGGAAGAAGGCCGCACTCACCAGTCAGGTCTTTATTCAATTATTGCAGATATGATGGAGGCAACAGGCGAGGGAGCTGAAGTGGAGGACGGGGAGGACCGGAACAAGTTGTTTCGTGCGACTAGCTCTCTTCCTCTAGCCAGAAGGAAGATATTATCATATCTGCTGTTAATCTTGATCCCGGTTTCTGTATGCCAGTATGCTATATCCTGCCTAGTTTGTATTGATATCTGTTTGTTGGTTATTGTATTTCTGTTATGTTTCTGACTTGTTCCCCGACTTTGTACAGTTCTGTTTGTTTTGCTAACTTCAACGCCCATGCACTTTAGCGCAAGAAAGGGACCAGCTCCAAGTCATCGATCCCCTGTTTATGCCAATATTAAGTTAACATTTTTAATGTTTTTTTTTTTTTTTTACTAATATCTGATGATCTAGGACACCTGTGAGAAGGTGAAAGGTATCGTGGTAGATGGGCGAAATGTGTCACCAAGGCTCCTTCGCTTTGGTGAAGTAAGAGCCGGTATTCATTCAGTGTCTGTGCTGCGATGCAGACTGACACTATGGCCGTAGTATGGCTGGAAGGCCAATCCGGGATGGCTCTTACTGAGAATGACCAAGTGCAGGGTGGGGGTCATTCCCCACAGCCGAGGCCACATTTTTGTTGGCCTTAAAGGCAACCTGTTTCACCAGCCGAGGGATATTTGCTAGTTGCAGCTCACACTGCCAGAGAGAGCTGAGTTCTTCCCTATGCAGTCCTTCCCTATGTTTGCTCCAAGGTTGGAAGCTGGTAAGCAGCCTGCCTGAAGGCCTGGAAAAGACTTGCTTGATGGTGCATGACATGGCACAGGTGGACTTTTTGTTACGTTTTCCTTTGTTCTGCATTTAAAGACTGTTTGCTGTGTGACAAGTGTGAATAAAACACTGAACTTTGATTTGGAAAATACTGCTTCCTTGCCTCTATACTGCAACCACACCTATTTGCAAGAGCGAGTCCTCACATTTGGTGGAGGATGTGGGCAATGCAGTGAGGGCCGCAGTTGAATTGCAGTACGCGGTTGCCAAGTACCAAGCCAAGAACCCGCTGGAGTTGTTGCTAGGGGCAAAAAACTGCCGATAAGTGACTCTCCAGCGTCTGCAGTGATCCGGTGTTTGCAGTCTTGCCAAAATGGAGGCCGGGGTGAGGCCAACTTGCAACAGCGGGAGACCAACAGGCACCAGCAGGAGGCCAACAAGCACCAGCAGCAGACCAACCAGCTGCTACTACAACAGGTGATGGTGCTTTAAGCCACAGTGACGACCCGGACTACCCCTGATGCCCGGAAGGCTGTTTGGATAGTGTTGCCAAAGATGACCCCCGCGGATGATGTCGAAACCTACCTGGCGGTCTTTGAAAAAGTGGCCGTGAGAGAGAGGTTACCTCGGGACCAGTGGGCTGAGGTCATCGCTCCGTTAATGACATCTGGATCCCAGCAGGCATATTTTGACTTACTCTATGACCAGGCTGAGGATTATGACATTGTCAAGGGTGAGATCTTGGCAAGACTTGGGTTAAATGTGTGGGTCCGGGCCCAGAGAGTAAGGCAGTAAGAATATAAGCTGGCTGAGCCTGCCTGGCCACAATATTATGACTTGTTGCAGCGGCTGCAGAAGTGGCTACAGCTGGAGGTCCTGAGTCCCACTGCCATGCTGGACCGTCTCCTGGCCGATATGTTCTGGAGGGCTCTTCCTTACACCCTCCAGAGCTGGATTGGCCAAGCGTCCCCTAGCAATACACTGGGTATGGTTGACCTCGTAGAGAGGTTCAAGGCCACCGTAAAACTGCGGGAGGGGGCGGTTAAACCCAGGAGGTCCCCACCTTTGCCCAGGCGCCTGGAAAGCCCCAAAAGCCCTGCCCCATTGCTATGTTGGGACTGTCACGAACCGGGACATGTTAGGGCTAATTGTCCCCAGCGTCAAGAACCAATGGACACAAACTATGTACTCCGGCCGTCCCTGTATGCACAGTGACTGTGTGCCACTGGTATCCCCAGGGCAGGAGACTCGAGTCATCTCCGCCAGATGAAGGTGGGAGGTTGTGTTGTGGAGGCGTTGTTGGACTCGGGGAGTATGGTGACCCTAGTGAGTTCCAACCTGGTGCCACACACGGACTACTGGCTGGGGTATTGTGTGTCCACTGTGACCTAAAAGACTATCCCACCGCCCTGGTGACCGTGTCAACCCCAAACGGCCGATGGACTCATGAGGTGGCCGTGGCTACAAAGTTACCACACAAACTGATTATTGGGAGAGACTTTCCAGTGTTTGTATCTTTGTTGCCCCAGATAAGAGCTCCCCAGACCTGTGAGGCAGGGGTGTCCCCAATAGACTGGCCCTACTCAGGGGTGACCCCGGAACTCTAGGAACCTAAGTTGGAAGCAACCATAGTTGGGGTGACCACTCCTACGGTGGAAGAGACAGAGACGTCTCTACTGCATGTAATGGTAGGAGATGTGGAGGAGCTGCCGTCACGTCCTGAGTTGGCAGACCTCAATGTCTTCGGAGAAAATTTCGGTACAGCACAGCATCAAGACCTGACATTATCTCGAGCCTGGGAGAATGTCTTAATTGTAGAAGGTGCACCACAACCGGGGGCCGAGACTGTGTTACCCCACTTTGTGGTCCATCAGGGGATGTTATACCAGGTAAATCAGGTGTGAAGTGAGAATGTGAAACAATTGGTGGTACCTAAAGCATATCGGAGACTGGTGTTAGAGTTAGCCCATCATCATGTTCAGGGGGGCACCTGGGCCAGCAGAAGTCGCAGGACCGAATTTTGCAGTGTTTTTACTGGCCCAGTGTGTATAAAGAGGTCGTGAGGTATTGTGAATCTTGCCCAACATGCCAAATAACTAGCCCTCAGCCACATTACTGTAGTCCCCTGTAGTGCTGGGGGGTATACCAGTTCATACCGAATACCGGTATGTTTTTCCTGCACGATATGAATTTCTCCTATTCCGCAATACCGGTCGGGACCCTCCCCCCTCAAATGAATGAATGAATTATCAGCCGCAGCGGCTGTCCCCACATCGGGGAAATAATCATATGTTCTCCCAGTCCTCCTGTGAGATGTTGGCACTTTAAACTAATGAGATGCGGGCCGCAGCGCTTTAAATGGTTAAGTTGCTGCCCACCTGTGCTTTAAATGGTTAAGTTGCCGGCCGCCTGCGCTTTAAATGATTACGTTGCCGGCCGCTGCGCTTTAAATGGTTAAGTTGCCGGCCGCCGGCGCTTTAAATGGTTACTTTGCCGGCCGCCTGCGCTTTAAATGATTACGTTGCCGCCCGCTGCGCTTTAAATGGTTAAGTTGCTGGCCGCCGGCGCTTTAAATGGTTACTTTGCCGGCCGCTGCGCTTTAAATGGTTAAGTTGTCGTCCGCCTGTGCTTTAAATGGTTAAGTTGCCGGCCACCGGCGCTTTAAATGGTTAAGTTGCTGGCCGCCTGCGCTTTAAGTGGTTACGTTGCCGGCCGCTGCGCTTTAAATGGTTAAGTTGCCGGCCGTAGCGCTTTAAATGAATGAGATGCGAGCCGCGGTAAGCTGTCACCTCCCCCTGCAAGCGCTAAAAGCCTGGCTTTTAGCACTTGCAGGAGGAGTTGACAGCTTCCGGCTCACAACTTAATCGTTTCCAGCGCTGTGGCCGGTGTGAAGTGGAATTTTGCAACCTCACACTGGCATCTCATTCATTTAAAGTGCAGGAGGCCGGCAACTTTACCATTTAAAGAGCGGCGGCCGGCAACTTAACCATTTAAAGCGCAATGGCTGGCAACTTAACCATTTAAAGCGCTGCGGCCGGCATCTCATTCATTTAAAGCGCAGTGGTCGGGGGTGGGGGGGGGGGGGTATACCGTTAAATACCGTGGAACCGCCATAACTTACAAAAATACAGTGATATGCATTTTTGGTCATACTGCCCAGCACTAGTCCCCTGGTTCCTCTCCCGATTATCGAGGTCCCATTTGAACGGATCGCTATGGATCTGGTAGGCCCGTTGCCAAAATCCTCTAGGGGGCACCAACACATCCTGGTAGTCCTGGACTATGTGACTAGGTATCCCGAGGCGCTGCCTCTGGGACATACCTCGGCCAAACTCATAGCTAAGAAGCTAGTGGAGATGTTTTCCGAGTGGGCTTACTTAAAGAGGTGTTGAAAATTTTGAAAAATGCTGCGGTTGCGCTTCCAAGGAATTAACTTAAAGTGGTGGGTATAGGTGTAAAGTAATAATTTATTTTTTACAGCATAAAGAAATCAAAGAAAATAAATAAATAAAGCAAGACGCGTTTCGCGAGTCACAACTCCCTTTTTCAATTGCAGGTGGTTGCTGTGTGGCCAGGTGACAGATGTGGGAATTTAAATACAGGAAAAAATGGCGCCAAACCAGGTGAGCTGGTGACGTCATGTGGGATGGATGCCGGGGCCAGGTGTGGACTGGGCAAGAGAGACCTACATATTAAAAATTTTTCAATAAAAGAGCATGAAAACCACATAAAACATGAAAAAATGCATAGGTATAGTCTTTACAGGACTATTTAGAAGTTCAAATAGAACCGCAAGGAATGTTCGTAGTAGCGACCAATCAGAGAGCTGCCGGTGTCCGTGGGACCAATCAGGAGGCAGTGGGTGGAGGTGGGCTCGATTCTGATTGGCTATCCATGATATCGAGTGAGCCAATCAGAAGGGGGATGTATAAGTCCGGGTTCCAGGTTGCTGCCGCTGGTGGCGGTAAGGTGTCTTTCAAATATGTCAGCCAATCGCTGCTGGGATGGTCCGGGTGGTGGCCAATCGGAGATGAGACGTGTATATCCTCTCCGGGAGATTCCTAAAGGCATCGACGGCAATTCTTTTTTGAAGAATACGACCAATCGCTGCTGGGCAGGTCCGGGCGGCGACCAATCGTGAAGAAGGAGGTGTTTTGGCGAACAATCATGAAGAAGGAGGTCTTTAAACGCTGTCAGGGTGCCGGTATCAGGCTTTAACTTTGTCCGGTCAGGCTGTCATCCGATCTGGTGGTCATCGGGGTCCGGATATCGCTCGGAATTTTTCATGGAAGGGCTGTGAGACCTGTAAAAAATGGAGAGATGGAGATAGAGAGAGAGAGAGAGAGAGGGGAGGGGAGAAAAACAGGAGGCTTCTGCGGCAGCTTGGTGTCATCTTGTCCCGCAGTGAGGAGGCATCTGTTGCGGCTGTCATGATGTCATCTGGACCCTTCGGCTTGTCTTTAGCTGGCATTGGTGAGGTAGGTGGGCTTGTATTCCGACAGCAGTGGGTGGAGGAGTGGATTAGGTGACATTTTCGATGTATTCATTCAAACCCGAGGGTGTTAAAGTTTTAAGGGTGAAGATCCAGAAATGTTCCCATTTTCTCAGCACTGCGAAGCGGTGGGCAGTGTCAGCGGAGATGTGTTCAATAGGTGTGAAGGTGTGGCACCTGAAATGGCTGCTGTGCTTTTCCGCTGCATGCCTGGAGACACTGTGGAGTTGGTACCCCTTGGTGACATTGGATCTGTGCTTGTTAATGCGCTGATTCAGTGGTTGGATTGTGCGCCCGACGTACTGAAGACCACAGGGGCACTCGAGGAGGTAGATCACGTAGGAGGTGCTGCAGTTAATGAAACTCTTGATGGGGTAAGTGATGTTGGTGACCCTGCAGGGGAATTTTGTGCATTTGTTAGCAATGTTGTTGCAGCATTTGCAGAGAGGTTTGTTGTACTTCTATGAACCGGTGACAGGTGGGGTGTCCAGCAGGGTGGTTTGCTTCTTTGGTGCTGTGAGCTTGCTGGGTGCCAGCATATTTTTGAGGGACCTGTTTTTTCTGAAAGTGATGTTGGGTCTAGGTGGCAGAATGTCTTTGAGGAAGGGGTCCAGCAGGAGAGTTTTCCACCCACCTGGACACAGTGAAAATCTCCAACCTGTCCAGCAAAACTCTCACCAAACACCATGAGAGTGTCCTCCAAAAAGGTCTGTCTTTTTGCCCATCAGCCAGACCTGATGATTTCACCCTGTTCCGGGATCTCAATGCCTACATCAGGAAATTAACCCTTAAAAGACATTTCAACCTACCCAGCCACTACGCCAAGGAGACAACTGCAGCTGCACAGATGCCGGTTCCTGCCACACTGATGGTTCCTCCACCGCATCACAGTGGACTCAAACCCAAGTCCCAGTTCTTTCCTACTCATCACAAAGGAAATTTCATTGATACCTTCGCCGCCAGAGTATCCAGTGAGTTTGAGAGACTTTCCAAACCCTCCAACAAACCCAAGGGCTCCAGCAACCTCACATCTCTACAGAGAAAAGCTATAAAAGAACTGGCAGATGACCCTGACATCATTATCAAATCGGCCGACAAAGGCGGCGGCATCATCCTGCTCAACAGAACCGACTACCTGAAGGAATCACATAGGCTCCTCTCCGACCGCACTTTGTACAGCAAGTTGACACAAAACCCCATCACTAACCAACAAAAAGAGCTCATTAAACTGCTCAACCACGGCCTCACAGAAGGCATCATCACCAAGCAGGAGTACAACTACATTAACATCACAGAACCAGACACCCCGCTGTTCTACTACCTGCCAAAAAATCCACAAAGACCAAAAGAACCCACCCGGAAGACCAATCATCGCCAGCATCAACTCCCTGACATCAAACCTGTCACAATATGTGGACATCATCCTACAGCCATATGTCCAAGCACTACCCTCATACACTAGGGATACCACAGACTTCATTAACTCTATCCTTGATGTAAGGTGAAAAAAACACTACAGCCTCTTGACTATGGACATTACCTCTCTGTACACCATCATTGACCACCACCTGGGCATTGCTGCAGTATCCCATTTCCTTCAAAGTGATCCCACCATGCCATCACTCCAGCGCCAATTCATCCTGGACAACATCCTCTTCATCCTGCAGAACAATGCGTTCCAATTCAACGGCCGCATTTACCACCAGTGCTGCGGCACAGCGATGGGGAGCCGATTCGCACCAAGTCTCGCTAACCTCTTTATGGGACATTTTGAAGAGACTGTACTGTACAAACATGAACTGTTCAAACATTGCATACTGTACAAAAGATACATAGACAACATGTTCATCATCTGGGATAGCTCCAAGGAAACCTCAACCACTTCCTGACTTCCCGGAATGAAAATTCCTGGAACATCAAGTTCACCTCTAACCACTCAGACTCGAATACCTGGATGTTATCGTCTACCACACCGAGGACAACCGAGTCCAAACCAAGACCTATTTCAAGTCAGTGGATGGGAACAGCTACCTCAACTATGACAGCTGCCATTTCAAAAAGTGGACAGAGAACATCCCCTTTGGTCAATACAAAAGAATCAGAAGAAACTGCACCGAACCTTCAGACTTCGAGAACCAAAGTAAAATCCTGGACCAGCGCTTCAAATCCAAAGGCTACCCTACCTCACTCATCAACCAAAGCAAGCTCAAGGCAAGCAAATTCTCACAAAAAGAGTGTTTGAAACCCAAAGTCACCAACAATGACCTACCTGAGCAAATCCACTCCTTCAATTTCATCACCACCTATAATGATGATCACAAACTCATCAAAAGGATCATCACTGACCATTGGAAAACTCTCCTGCTGGACCCCTTCCTCAAAGACATTCTGCCACCTAGACCCAACATCACTTTCAGAAAAAACAGGTCCCTCAAAAATATGCTGGCACCGCGCAAGCTCAAAGCACCAAAGAAGCAAACCACCCTGCTGGACACCCCACCTGTCACCGGTTCACACAAGTGCAACACACCTCTCTGCAAATGCTGCAACAGCATTGCTAACAAATGCACAAAATTCACCTGCAGGGTCACCAACATCACTTACCCCATCAAGAGTTTCATTAACTGCAGCACCTCCTACGTGATCTACCTCCTTGAGTGCCCCTGTGGTCTTCAGTACGTCAGGCGCACAATCCAACCACTGAATCAGCGCATTAACAAGCACAGATCCAATGTCACCAAGGGGTACCAACTCCACAGTGTCTCCAGGCATGCAGCGGAAAAGCACAGCAGCGATTTCAGGTGCCACACCATCACACCTATTGAACACATCTCCGCTGACACTGCCCACCGCTTCGCAGTGCTGAGAAAACAGGAACATTTCTGGATCTTCACCCTTAAAACTTTAACACCCTCGGGTTTGAATGAATACATCGAAAATGTCACCTAATCCACTCCTCCACCCACTGCTGTTGGAATACAAGCCCACCTACCTCACCGATGCCAGCTAAAGACAAGCCGAAGGGTTCCGATGACATCATGACAGCCGCAACAGATGCCTCCTCACTGCGGGACAAGATGATACCAAGCCGCCGCAGAAGCCTCCTGTTTTTCCCCCCTCCCCTCTCTCTCTCTATCTCCATCTCTCCATTTTTTACAGGTCTCACAGCCCTTCCATGAAAAATTCCAAGCGATATCCGGACCCCGATGACCACCAGATCGGATGACAGCCGGACCGGACGAAGTTAAAGCCTGATACCAGACCCTGACAGCATTTAAAGACCTCCTTCTTCATGATTGTTCACCAAAACACCTCCTTCTTCACGATTGGTCGCCGCCCGGACCTGCCCAGCAGTGATTGGTCGTATTCTTCAAAAAATAATTGCCGTCGATGCCTCTAGGAATCTCCCGGAGAGGATATACACGTTTCATCTCCGATTGGCCACCGCCCGGACCATCCCAGCAGCAATTAGCTGACATATTTGAAAGACACCTTACCGCCACCAGCGGCAGCAACCTGGAACCCGGACTTATACGTCCCCCCTCTGATTGGCTCACTCGATATCACGGATAGCCAATCAGAATCGAGCCCACTATCCCCATGCCCTATTTTGGACAACACCCCCACATGGACTTACCCCCATGACAGCGTAACTATACACAGTCATGTACGGCACGATCCTGAATGGTCGCCTTTACACTATCCCACATCTAGCGACCAATCAACCTCTAGAGGCTCGTCTCCATTCAATACCTGCAGCGGCAACCCAGCACAGCGATGACAGCCTCCACCCACTGCCTCCTGATTGGTCCCAACAACACCGGCAGCTCTCTGATTGGTCGCTAATACGAACATTCCTCGCGGTTCTATTTGAACTTCTAAATACTCCTGTAAAAGACTATACCTATGCATTTTTTCATGTTTTACGTGGTTTTTATGCTCTTTTATTGAAAATGTTTTCATATGTAGGTCTCTCTTGCCCAGTCCACACCTGGCCCCGGCATCCATCCCACATGACGTCACCAGCTCACCTGGTTTGGCCCCATTTTTTCCTGTATTTAAATTCCCACACCTGGCCACACAGCAACCACCTGCAATTGAAAAAGGGAGCTGTGACTCCCGAAACGCGTCTTGCTTTATTCATTTATTTTCTTTATGCTGTAAAAAATCAATTATTTACTTTACACCTATACCCACGACTTCGGGTTAATTCCTTGGAAGCGCCACCGCAGCATTTTTCAACATTTTCTGCATTCTACATACGAACCCACCCCTGGGCTCCGTCCTCACGCTGCAGGCCTGCATACCAAGCTACCATCACCGGCAAGGGACACGCTACCTTCCACCCGGGTACCTACCTACACCAGCTAGAGACCTACACTGCACCCGGCGCTACCTCCACTTTTTTCCGCTATATACTGCTTAAAGAGGTGTTGACTGACCAGGGCACCCCGTTTATGTCAAAAGTAATAAAAGAGCTCAGTAAGTTACTGCAGGTAAAACAGCTACGGACCTCCGTGTATCACTTGCAGACGGATGGCCTGGTAGAACTTTTTAACCAAACATTAAAAAATATGTTGAAGTGGGTGGTTGCCAGAGATGTAAAAAATTGGGATCTTTTATTACCCCATGTTTGAAGTGCGAGAAGTGCCTCAGGCTTCTACTGGGTTCTCGCCTTTCGACCTGCTATACGGCAGACATCCAGGTGGTCTGCATAAAAGTGTAATTGAATATGTCACTCAGTTGCAGGAACGGATGGAAACAGTGTTGCCCCTGGTGAGGGAACATATGGAGGCAGCTCAGCGAGCTCAGAGCAGAGCTTATAATTGCCAGGCTTGGAATTTTAACTCGGGAGATTGGGTTCTGGTTCTGGTACCAACGGTCAACTGTAAATTTCTGGCCAGGTGGCAAGGTCCCTACGAAGTGATCAAAAAGGTAGGGGAGGTGACGTACAGGATACACCAGCCCGGGCAAAGAAAGCCAGAGCAAGTGTACCATGTAAACTTGTTGAAACCTTGGAAAGATAGGGAGACTAGTGTGGATGACAACCCCTGGCCAGGTTTGTTAGGGGTCGAGTTTCCTGTCCCTCAGTCTGTTGCGAGGGAAGCAGTTGCCACAGTCAAAATTGCTGACAGCCTCTCCCCTGCACAGACTCAGGAGGCCAGGGAGTTCATCAGTAGGAACACCAACATGTTCTCAGACCTTCCTGGGCGTACTTCTGTCATCCGCCATGACATTGTTGTTACACTCCTTGTATCCCAGTCCTTGTATCCCCGTCTCCCGGCGGGGCCGGGATTCGCATTGCTGGACATGCCAGTTCTGGCCCGTCCATTACCTTGCTCTGCTCCTGCTACTTCCTCTCAGCCTCGGTGCGCGTGGCACCGACCCTTAGGGCACGCGCGTGCGCCGGTGCTTTGAGATTTAAAGGGCCAGTGCGCCCATAATTAGTAACGCATCTGAACAGCACATTATAAATTGTTGCCCCTCCCAAACCTCCTGCCGGATCTTCAGTGCTCATTGCCTAAGAGAAAGAATTTCCATAGCCTGTTTTTGCCATACCCATGTTCCAGACCTCCTGCTACGTTTACTGACTCCGAACCTTTGCCGCCGGCCTTGACCTTCTGTCACGGTGACTACGCCTCTGCCTCATCCTCCTGTACCTCGCCTTGCCCAGTTACCTGTGTGGTCGTGCCGTGTCGGGGGTAGCGACCTGGGTGTCGCCTGCCGCTGAAAATCCATCCTGCTTTGCAGCAGGCTCTGGTGAAGACCAGCGGCACCTTAGACTCCGCTCGCCGATACGGTTCGTGTCAACAGCCACACAGGTGAAGGATCCACATCCAGTTCGTGACAGCCCCGCATACAGGTGCATAACATCAAGATCCGGACATGGATCCAACTGGGGTTCCTCTGCCAGATACCTCGGATCTTGCACCTATCGTGGCGCTCCAGTCTCAGCAGTTGGCCCAGCAGGCACACCTTTATGCAGCAGTTGCTTTCTGCTCAGCAGCAACTGCCACAGCCTCCTTCTCCAGCTCCAGTACAGCCTCCCGCTGCTCCAGTCTCCTCCGGGACCAAGCTCCGTTTGTCGCTACCAGAAAAATATGAGGGGGATCCCAAGTCCTGTCGTGGTTTTGTGACACAGTGCTCCATGCACATTGAACTCATGGCGGACCAGTTCTCCACAGAACGTGCAAAGGTGGCTTTCGCCATTGGTCTCCTGTCTGGAAGCACTTTGGCCTGGGCAACCCCGCTGTGGGATTGCAGTGATGCCGTCACTACCAATCTCCAGGCATTCCTGACGGAATTTCGCACTGTCTTCGAGGAACCTGCTCGTGCCTCCTCTGCAGAGACAGCCCTGCTAAATCTTTCTCTGGGCAACTCCACAGTTGGTGAGTATGCCATCCGGTTCCGAACCCTGGCATCGGAGTTGTCCTGGAATAATGAAGCTCTTTGTGCAACATTCAAGAGAGGACTATCTAGTCAGATCAAGGATGTCCTCGCTGCCCAGGAATTGCCATGAAGTCTGAATGAACTTATACAGTTGGCATTCCGGATTGATATTCGCTTCTCTGAGCGACGAGAGGAACTTCGCCAAGAAAGGGAGTCTGCACGACCTCGGCGCTTCCCTCGTCTGGCACCTCTCTTCCAGCAGCCACCGCAACCTCTACGTTGCCTTCCGCAGTGGAGGCTATGCAGGTGGATCGGACTCGCCTGACCCCGCAGGAGAGATCTCGCCGACGTATGGAAAATCTGTGTCTATACTGTGCCAGTGCAGATCACTTCCTAAAAGACTGTCCTCTGCGTCCTCAGCCACAGGGAAACCCTCGCACCTAGGGTCTGTGGGAGAGGTCTCCCTACGTGTTAATACCACCTCTTCACGCTTAAATATGACTGTCCAGCTTGATTTTCCCTCCAAAGACATCATCACTGTTCTTGCCTTTTTGGACTCTGGCTCAGCGGGAAATTTTATTGATGCTTCCCTAGTACATAAGCATCGTCTGCCGGTGTCCCGCCTGTTAAAGCCTCTGTACATCTCTACGGTCAATGGTGAAAGACTGGACTGTACCGTGCTATTTCGCACAGAACCATTGTCTATGCAGGTCGGAGTCTCACATAGGGAGTACTTGACCTTCTATGTTCTCCCACATTGTACTTCTCCTCTCTTGCTTGGTCTACCATGGTTGCAACTCCATGCCCTGCAGCTGGATTGGAAGACTGGAGAAGTTCTCTGCTGGGGTCTGCATTGCAACAACCACTGTATCCACATTCGAGTCTCTAAAGTGGTTCCCTCTTCTTGTCCTATGCCCAGTTTGCCATTCTTTCTACATGACTATGCTGATGTCTTCTGTGAAAAGCAAGCCAAAGTGTTACCACTGCATCATCCCTATGTTTGTGCAATTGATTTGCTACCCCGCATCACCCCTCCCAGGGGCAGAATTTACCCATTATCAGTTCCTGAAACTTTTCCATGTCTAATTACATCAAGGAGAACCTCCAGAAGGGGTTTATCAGGAAGTCTTCCTCCCCAGCCGGAGCCGGCTTCTTCTTCGTAAAAAAAAGGGTCATTGTGACCATGCATAGACTACCGAGGTTTGAATAAAATTATTGTAAAGAACAGCTACCCACTTCCTTTAATCTCGGAATTGTTTGACCGTCTAAGGAGATAAGATTTTCTCTAAACTGGACCTTCGTGGGGTTTATCATCTGATTAGTATACGTGAAGCGGACGAATGGAAGACTGCGTTCAATACTCGTGACGGACATTTTGAATACCTTGTGATGCCATTCGGACTCTGTAATGCTCCGGCAGTCTTCCAGGAATTCGTCAACAATATTTTCCGTGACCTTCTGTACTCCTGTGTCCTTGTCTATCTGGACGACATACTCATTTATCCGCTCAATGTCCAGTCTCATCGCTCCCACCTCCGCCAAATGTTACAGTGTCTCTGGGAAAACCATCTCTACGCTAAACTAGAGAAGTGCACCTTTGAAAAGACTTGCCTCCCTTTTCTAGGCTACACTGTTACCAGTCAAGGTCTTCAAATGGATCCCAACAAATTATCCGCAGTTCTGGACTGGCCACAACCCACTGGTCTGAAAGCGATTCAGCGCTTCCTCAGCTTTGCCAATTACTATCGGCAATTCATTCCCCACTACTCTGGTAGCCCCCATCGTTGCACTCACCAAGAAGACAGCTAACTCTAAAGTCTGGACTCCTGAGGCCGAAGAAGCATTAAAATCAGCTTTCGCATCTGCTCCTGTTCTCTTTAGACCCGCACCTAACAAGCCATTCATCCTGGAAAAGGATGCTTCTTCAGTTGGAGCAGGTGCAATGTTAATGTAAAAGTCTGATAAGGGGAAAACTTTAACCTGCGAATTTTTCTCCAAAACTTTCTCCCCTGCAGAAAAAAGAACTATACCATCGGGGATCACAAGCTCCTGGCCATTAAGTTGGTGTTGGAGGAATGGAGTCACCTTCTGGAGGGCTCTGTACATCCTGTTACGATTTATTCTGACCACAAAAACTTGCTCTATCTGCAGACCACACATCGACTCAACCCACGGCAGGCCCGGTGGTCGCTATTTTTCTCCAGGTTCGACTTCTATATCCACTTCCGTCCTGCAGAAAACAATGTACGAGCTGACGATCTTTACGGGTCCTCTGATGTCAATGAATGACAATGAATCTCCTCCGCAGCATATTATTCCTCCTGAATGTCTCATCTCTGTGGCTCCTGCAAGTCTTCAGCATCTGCCTCCCTGAAAGACTTACGTATCTCCCCGTATGAAACTTTGAGTCTTGAAATGGGGACATTCTTCTCTTCTGGCTGGCCATACCGGTCATCTCCAGGCAATACTGGTGGCCTACCTTAAAATGGGACAAGACACCTCGTTCCAAGCCAGCGGGACTTCTTCAGCCCTTGCCAGTTCCTGAGCTTCCCTGGACCAATATTTCTATGGACTTCATTACCCACCTTCCCGAGGCAATACAGTCATCTGGGTGGTTGTAGATCGATTTTCTAAGATGGCGCATTTTGTACCTTTACCCGAACTTCCTTCAGCATCACAGCTTGCTAAGGTATTTCTTCAGCATATCTTTCGCTTACACGGACTTTCTTCCCATATAGTCTCTGACCAAGGTGTCCAATTCGTGTCTAAGTTCTGGCGGGCCCTCTGCTCACGCTTACAAGTTAAGCTGGATTTTTCCTCGGCCTACCACACTCAATCTAATCAACAGGTTGAGAGGGTGATTCAGATCTTAGGAGACTATCTGCGTCATTTCATCTCTGCGTGTCAAGACGATTGGGTTGATCTGCTACCTGGGCGGAGTTCTCCTACAATCATAAAGATTCCGACTCCACTGGTACTTCACCCTTCTACGTGGTCTATGGACTTCACCCTCGTCCTCCTCACCCCTTGTCTTCTTCTACTGGAGTTCCCGCCGTTGATGAACAACTGCGGAATTTTTCATCCATCTGGCAGAAAAAACTCTTCTACATGCTACTTCTCGCGTGAAATTCCAAGCGGACAAGAAAAGACGACCTCCTCCTGAATTCTCTCCAGGTGACAAAGTCTGGTTATCTTCTAAATATATCCAGTTCAGGATACCCAGTTTTAAACTTGGTCCTCGCTATTTGGGTCCCTATAAAGTCAAGAAGAGACTCGATCTTGTGGCCTATTATCTCCATCTGCCCTCCTCCCTCTTGATCCTGAATTCCTTCCATGTTTCCCTTTTGAAACCAGTCATCTACAACAGATTTTCTCAAAAGGACATCTCACCTTCTCCCATCTCTGGTACCTCTGATGTTTTTATTGTTAAGGACATCCTGGATTCCAAATTTGTCGGAGGAAAGCGTTTTTTCCTTTTACTTCCTCTCAGCCTCGGTGCGCGTGGCCCCGTCCCTTAGGGCGCGCTCCAGTGCTTTGAAATTTAAAGGGCCAGTGGGCCCATAATTAGTAATGCACCTGAACAGCACATTGTAAATTGTTACACCTCCCACACACCCCTGCCGGATCTTCAGTGCTCATTGCCTAAGAGAAAGCATTTCCATAGCCTGTTTTTGCCATACCCGTTTTCCAGACCTTCCTGCTACGTTTACTGACTCTGAACCTTTGCCGCCTGCCTTGACCTTCTGCTACATTGACTACACCTCTGCCTTATCCTCCTGTACCTCTACTTGCCCAGTCACCTGTATGGTCGTGTCGTGTCGAGGGTAGTGACCTCGGTGTCGCCTGCCACTGCAAATCCATCCTGCTTTGCGGCGGGCTCCGGTGAAGACCAGCGGCACCTTAGACTCTGCTCCCCGATACGGTTCGAGTCATCAGCCACACAGGTGAAGGATCCACATCCAGTTCGTGACAGCCCCGCATACATGTGCGTAACAATTGTCACTGAACCCCAGGTAAAAATACGGTTGAAACCATACCTGGTACCTGAGTCGTGGTGACAAGCCATCTCGGAAGGAGTACAGCAGATGTTAAAACTGGATGTCATTGAGGAATCAAAGAGTGAGTGGGCCAGTCCGATAATCTTAATTCCCAAGCCAGATGGTATGTTGCGGTTCTGTAACGACTTCCGCAAACTTAATGAGGTGTCCAAGTTTGATGCATAACCCATGCCTTGAGTTGATGAGCTTATTGAAAAGTTAGGACAGGCTCGGTATTTTTCTGTTTTTGACCTCACCAAAGGGTACTGGCAGGTGCCCTTGACGGAGGCTGCCAAAGAGAAAACAGCCTTTATCACACCAGAAGGTTTGTTCCAGTACCAGGTATTACCCTTTGGTTTACATGGCACTCCCACTACATTTCAAAGGCTAATGGATATTGTACTTCAGCCACATCGTCGGTATGCTTCAGACCTGGACAAAATCTTTATCCACAGTACAGACTGGGAAAGTCACCTTTCAAAAGTTCAGGCAGTGGTGAACTCCCTTAGGAAGGCCGGGTTAAATGCTAACCCCAAAAAGTGTGCCATAGGGTTGGAAGAGACCAAATACCTGGGGTATGTCATTGGGGTTGGAGTTGTCAAACCCCAGGTAAACAAAATAGAGGCCATTCGGAATTGGCCCCGACCTGCCACTACCCGACAGGTGAGGTCGGTGAGGTTTATCCACCATTTTCCTACGGTGGCCGCGCCCTTAGCAAACCTCCTGAAGGGACGTCATGGTGCATTGGAATGAACAGGCAGAGCAGGATTTTTCCGCTTTGAAGTCGGCCCCATGTGGGTCTCCGGTGTTGGTGACACCCGACTTCAAAAGGGAATTTGTGGTACTGACCGATGCCTCTGAGGTAGGTCTCGGTGCTGTACTCTCCTAGGAAGTCAATGGGGAAGAGCATCCCGTTGTCTTTTTCATCCGCAAACTGACCCTGGCCGAGACCAGGTATAGTATAGTGGAGAGAGAGTGCCTGGCCATTAAGTGGGCACTCAAGTCTCTCCGCTATTATCTGTTGGGCAGGAAATTTTGTCTTGTCACGGATCATTCCCCCCTGAAGTGGATGTGCCAGGCCAAGGACAAAAATGCCAGGGTCACAGGTGGTTTCTGTCATAACAGAACTTCAAGTTTAGGGTTGAACACAGAGCAGGTCGTTTGCTAGGCAATGCCGATGCCCTATCACGAGTCCACTGTTGTACAAGTGTTCACCCCCTCAGGCTTGAACAAAGGTGAGAAGGTGAAAGGTATTGTGGTAGATGGGCGATATGTGTCACCAAGGCTCCTGGCTTTGGTGAAGTAAGAGCTGGTATTATTCAGTGTCTGTGCTGCGATACAGACTGACACTATGGCCGTAGTATGGCTGGAAGGCCAATCCGGGACGGCTCTTACTGGGAATGACCAATTGCAGGGTGGGGGTCATTCCTCACAATCCAGGCCGCCTTTTTGTTGGCCTTAACCCCTTAAGGATCAAGCATTTTTCTGTTTTTGCACTTTCGTTTTTTCCTCCTCACCTTTTAAAAATCATAACTCTTTTAATTTTGCACCTAAAAATCCATATGAGGGCTTATTTTTTGCGCCACCAATTCTGCTTTGTAATGACATCAGTCATTTTACCCAAAAATCTACGGCAAAATGGGAAAAAAATGATTGTGCGACAAAATTGAAGAAAAATTACCATTTTGTAAATTTTTGGGGCTTCCATTTCTACGCAGAAAATTTTTCGGTAGAAATGAAACTTTATCTTTATTCTGTAGGTCCATACGATTAAAATTATACCCTACTTATATAGGTTTGCTTTTCTCGTACTTTTTGAAAAAAATCATAACTACATGCATGAAAATTAATACATTTAAAATTGTCCTATTCTGACCCCTATAACTTTTTTATTTTTCCGCGTACAGGTTAGTATGAGGGCTTATTTTTTGCACCATGATCTGAAGTTTTGATCGGACTTTTTGATTGCTTTTTATTCCTTTTTTTATGGTATAAAAAGTGACAAAAAAATACGCTATTTTGGAATTTGGAATTTCTTTGCGCGTACGCCATTGACTGTGCGGTCTAATTAACCATATATTTTTATACAAGAAGGAGATTGTCCAGCGAGGAATAGTGCCAAAATCTTCTTTATTGAATAAAAGCCAGCATACAGGAAAAAGTAACGCGTTTCAGGTGTCCATTTGCAGTATGAATGATGTTTTAATTTTTAAGATTTTTTAGATTTGCAAATATATTGCATAACAGAAATCAAAATATACTACTCTACTTGACTTGCGAACACATATGAAAAATCATTTGAAAAATCATTAGAGAATCAATAATGCACGAGAAAAAACAAAAACTTGAAATTCACACATATCAGATATGTATGTGTGTTATATGTGTGTTTGCACATATACCGCACATAGGAAGAAAATTATATCACTTTGGTTTGCAAAAATATAATATATGGAACACACCACATAGGAAAATAGAAATATTATAAATTTAGTGTGTGGTAAAGTGTATGGAAAAGTGCTGAATGGTGTCTATTTTTCCCCTGGTTTTCTCAATCAGGCACGATCCATGCCGGGTTAAGTCCAGTCCACATTCCCTGGTCCGTTACGAGTTTTTCCCTCCTCTCTGATCTGGTCCAGCTGAAGTTACCTGGACTAATTGAAAGCCATATATAAAGACTTGCTGGGACTTTTAGTGAGGGAGAGGAGAGACTGGGAGATGCAGCCTCACTGGAGCTGCTCCCAAAACCCGCAGGTGTGAGCTGTGTTATGCTTTGGACTTGCTTTACTTTATGTGTTAGCTTAGTGAGGTATCCTGTGTGTTAGGGTGGGTTCACACTACGTTTTCTCCCATACGGGAGCGCATACGGCAGGGGGGAGCTAAAACCTCGCGCTCCCGTATGCCTTCGTATGCGCTCCCGTGTGTCATTCATTTCAATGAGCCGGCCGGAGTGAAACGTTCGGTCCGGTCGGCTCATTTTTGCGCCGTATGCGCTTTTCCCCCGGACCTAAAACTGTGGTCAACCACAGTTTGAGGTCCGGTCGTAAAAGCGCATACGGCACAAAAATGAGCCGACCGGACCGAACGTTTCACTCCGGCCGGCTCATTGAAATGAATGACACACGGGAGCGCATACGAAGGCATACGGGAGCGCGAGGTTTTAGCTCCCCCCTGCCGTATGCGCTCCCGTATGTGAGAAAACGTAGTGTGAACCCACCCTTAGTCAGAACCGTGCAGGCCTAGGTGTTTATTATTTTGTATTGCATGTTATGTGCCAAAGTCCTGTGAATAAACAGCCTTTTGGATTTTATGAAACCTGATGCCTGTGTGAACACTGTCATTGCCGTCCCATCGTGTGAGCTGATTCCTACAATTGTTATAAATAAAAAACGTATAAAGCATATTTTCAGTAATGGAGTGACACATCCAGGCGTCTGTTTAGACCCCGCAGTACTCGGGTAGCCAATCTTACAATCCAATAAACATCTCTGTTGAGTAGCATCTTTCTTCTATCTCCTCCCCGATAGGGAATACTAATTTTTTCGATCCCAATAAGGCGTATGGTGGATGTATTACCTGAATGTAGTTGCGCACAGTGCTGGGACACAGCTGATACATGTTTAGAATTGAAGTGTTTGATGTCTGAGAGAGGTTTTCTGATTTGAGTTTTCAGAGAATTTGTTGTACATCCCACGTATTGTACTTTACATTCTGTACAGAAAACTAAATAGATAACAAAAGAAGTATTACAATTGATATATTGTTTAATACTAAATGTCTCTCCTGTAACAAAGGATGTAAAGTTAACTGCTGGAGACAACACTGTGCAGCAAGCACATTTATTATGGCCACATGAAAAACAGCCTAAATATTTTATCCAGGTATGTGTACACGATTATTTTATTTAGATTGGACGCGGCGATACCACATATGTTTATTTTAATTATGTTTATATTTTTTTTTTATATGGAATTTGGGAAAAGGGGGGTGATTTAAACTAAATAAGGAAGGGGTTAATGTGTGTGTTTTTTAAACATTTTTTAACCTGTTGGGGACGAAGGGCGTATGCATACGCCCTTGCGTCCTGGTACTTAAGGACGAAGGGCTCATCCATACGCCCGTGGGAATTTCGGCCCCCGCCGCGCGCCGGGCGGGGACTGGGCCGGGGTGACTGCTGATATCTATCAGCAGGCACCCCATGCAAATGCCCAGGGGGGTCATTAGACCCCCCCATGTCGGCGATCGGCGCAAATCGCAAGTGAATTCACACTTGCCATTTGCGCCGATTCCGGGTCATTACGGGTCTATGGTGACCCGGTGACCCGGAATAGAAGGGGGATCGCGGGTGTCTAAGACACCCACGATCCCCCTAAAGCGATAGGAGTGAGGTGGCAGAGTTGCCACCCCTCCTATCTCTGCTATTGGTGGTCTAGACACGACCACCAATAGCAGATCAGGGGCGGAGGGGTTTACTTTCGTTTTCCCCGTCCTGCCCTCCCACAATAGGCGGGGCAGAACGGGGAAAACGAAGAGGAGCGGCGCCAGAGTCCACTTACCCCTCCGGAGGCAGCGGAGCGGCGGGGATCGGCGGCGGCGACGACGGAGATCTGCGGCGGCGTGCGGCAGAAGAGGACGGCTCCCGGATGCGACGGAAGACGGTGAGTAGTTGCATAGCAACATCTAGAGGGCTACAGTCTGAGACCACTATAGTGGTCTCTAGACTGTAGCCCTCCAGATGTTGCAAAACTACAACTCCCAGCATGCCCAGACAGCTGTTTGCTGTGTGGGCATGCTGGAATTTGTAGTTTTGCAACAGCTGGAGGTCTGCAGTTTAGAGACCACTGTACAGTGATCTCTATACTGCCCTCTAGATCTTGCAAAACTACAACTCCTAGCATGCCCACACAGCTGTTTGCTGTCTGGGCATGCTGGGAGTTGTAGTTTTGCAACATCTGGAGGTCCACAGGTTGGAGATCACTGTTCAGTGGTCTCTAAATTGTAGCACTCCAGATGTTGCAAAACTACAAATTCCAGCATGCCCACACAGCAAACAGCTGTCTCGGCATGCTGGGAGTTGTAGTTGCGTACCTCCAGCTGTTGCATAACTACATCTCCCAGCATGCCCTTCTGTGATCAGACATGCTGGGAATTGTAGTTTTGCAACAGCTGGAGGCACACTGGTTGGAAAATACTGAGTTAGGTAACAGAACCCAACTCAGTATTTTCCAACCAGTGTGCCTCCAGCTGTTTCTAAACTACAACTCCCAGCATGTACTGACAGACCGTGCATGCTGGGAGTTGTAGTTTTGCAACAGCTGGAGGCTCACTGGTTGGAAAATACTGAATTAGGTAACAGAACCCAACTCAGTATTTTCCAACCAGTGTGCCTCCAGCTGTTTCAAAACTACAACTCCCAGCATGTACTGACAGACCGTGCATGCTGGGAGTTGTAGTTTTGAAACAGCTGGAGGTTTGCCAGCCCCCCCCCCCCATGTGAACGTACAGGGTACATTCACACGGGCGGGTTTACAGCAAGTTTCCTGCTTCAAGTATGAGCTGCGGCGCAAATTCCTAGCGGGAAACTCACCGTAACCCACCAGTGTGAATGTACCCTAAAAACACTACACTACACTAACACCTAATAAAGAGTAAAACACAACATGTACACCCCCTTACACTGCCCCCCCCCCCCCAATAAAAATGAAAAACGTATTGTACAGCAGTGTTTCCAAAACGGAGCCTCCAGCTGTTGCAAAACAACAACTTCCAGCATTTCCGGACAGCCACTGATTGTCCAGGCATGCTGGGAGTTTAGCAACAGCTGGAGGCACCCTGTTTGGGAATCACTGGCGTAGAATACCCCTATGTCCAACCCTATGCAATCCCTAATTTAGTCCTCAAATGCGCATGGTGCTCTCTCACTTCGGAGCCCTGTCGTATTTCAAGGAAACAGTTTAGGGCCACATATGGGGTATTTCCGTACTCGGGAGAAATTGCACTACAAATTTTGGGGGGCTTTTTCTCCTTTTACCCCTTATGAAAAGGAAAAGTTGGGGTCTACACCAGCCTGTTATTGTAAAAAAAAATTTTTTTACACTAACATGCTGGTGTTGCCCTTTACTTTTTATTTTCACAAGAGGTAAAAGGAAAAAAAGACCCCCAAAATTTGTAACGCAATTTCTCCTGAGTACGGAAATACCCCATATGTGGGCGTAAAATGCTCTGCGGGCGCATAACAAGGCTCAGGAGTGAGAGCGCACTATCTACATTTGAGGCCGAAATTGGTGATTTGCACAGGGGTGGCTGATTTTACAGCGGTTCTGACATAAATGCAAAATAATAAATACCCACATGTGACCCCATTTTGGAAACTACACCCCTCACGGAATGTAATAAGGGGTACAGTGAGCATTTACGCCCCACAGGGGTCTGACAGATTTTTGGAACAGTGGTACGTGAAAATGAAAAATTAAATTTTTTTGTTTGCACAGCCCACTGTTTCAAAGATCTGTCAAACGCCAGTGGGGTGTAAATGCTCACTGCACCCCTTATTACATTCCGTGAGGGGTGTAGTTTCCAAAATGGGGTCACATGTGGGGGGTCCACTGTTCTGGCACCACGGGGGGCTTTGTAAATGCACATGGCCCCCGACTTCCATTCCAAACAAATTATCTCTCTAAAAGCTCAATGGCGCTCCTTCTCATCTGAGCATTGTAGTTCGCTCGCAGTGCACTTGACGTCCACATATGGGGTATTTCCATACTCAGAAGAAATGGGGTTACACATTTTGGGGGGCATTTTCTCCTATTACCCTTTGTAAAAAAGTAAAATTTGGGGAAAAACCAGCATTTTAGTGGAAAAATATTTTTTTTTCATTTACACATCTGACTTTAACAAAAAGTTGTCAAACACCTGTGTGGTGTTAAGGCTCACCGTACCCCTTGTTACGTTCCTTGAGGGGTGTCGTTTCCATAATAGTGTGCGATGTTTTTTTTTTTGCTGTCCTGGCACCATAGGGGCTTCCTAAATGGGACATGCCCCCCAAAAACTATTTCAGAAAAACTCACTCTCCTAAATCCCATTGTTGCTCCTTCGCTTCTGAGCCCTCTACTGCGCCCGCCGAACACTTGACATACACATATGAGGTATTTTCTTACTCGAGAGAAATTGGGTTACAAATTTTGAGAGGATTTTTTTCCTTTTACCCCTTGTAAAAATTCAAAAACTGGGTCTACAAGAACATGCCAGTGTAAAAAATGAAGATTTTGAATTTTCTCCTTCACTTTGCTGCTATTCCTGTGAAACACCTAAAGGGTTAACACACTTACTGAATGTCATTTTGAATACTTTTGGGGGTGAAGTTTTTATAATGGGGTCATTTATCGGGTATTTCTAACCAGAAGACCCTTCAAATCCACATCAAACCTGAACTGGTCCCTGAAAAATTCCGATTTAGAAAATTTTGCGAAAAATTGGAAAATTGCTGCTGAACTTTGAAGCCCTCTGGTGTCTTCCAAAAGTAAAAACTCATCAATTTTATGATGCAAACATAAAGTAGACATATTGTATATGTGAATCAATATATAATTTATTTTGAATATCCATATTCCTTATAAGTAGAGAGCTTCAAAGTTAGAAAAATGCAAAATTTTCGAATTTTTCATGAAATTTTTGCATTTTTCACCTAGAAAGGATGCAAGTATCGCCGAAAATTTACCACTAACATAAATTAGAATATGTCACGAAAAAACAATCTCGGAATCAAATTTATAAGTAAAAGCATTCCAGAGTTATTAATGCTTAAAGTGACAGTGGTCAGATTTGCAAAAAATGCTCCCGTCCTTAGGGTCATAATGGGCTCCGTCCCCAAGGGGTTAAACTTTTTTTCCCCACACTTTTAGTCCCCTTAGGGGACTTTTAGGAGGAATAATTTGATTTCTCATACAGATCAATGTGAGTGTATAAAACCCCATTAATCTGTGTGCTCTGCGCTCGATTGATAAAGCCTGGTCCTGCCAGGCTATATCATCCTGAGCGCCGGAGCCGACACAGAAGGAGAGGTAAGCCCTCAGGCTACCTCAGCAGTGGATCGCCCCCTGCGATCGCGCTGCGGGGAGGCGATCCACCCCACCGGACCACCAGGGATGGAATAAAGGCACCTTTAGATGCCGCTGTCAGCTTTGACGGCGATCTAAAGGGTTAATAGTCGCTCGCGGAAATCGTTGCATGTCGCCTATTAACGCCGGCCCCCAGCTACAGGAATCAGCTGGGGGCCGGCCGGTATGACGCGGGCTCGAGTTGGGAGCCCGCGCCATACCACCTTAACGGCCATTGGACAAGTATACACGTCCATGGTCGTTAAGGGGTTAAAGGCAACCTGTTTCACCAGCTGAGGGGGAATTGCTAGTTGCAGCTCACACTGCCAGCGAGAGCTGAGAGTTTTGTTCTCCCCTACGTTTGCTCTAAGTTTGGAAAAAAAGTTTGTACTTTCAGCTCCCCATTTGCCAGAATATAAAGGGAGAAGATGTCCATTTTCAGGGAGCACAGGAAACAAGAGCCAAGCCATATCCTTGGCTGATACAATCCAATAGAGAAAGACAGGGGTTCCAGCTCCACCAAATTTTTTTTTTTTAAATAGGTAACTTTAATTCACATCATATTAAAAAATTTGATGAAAAGAAAACACATGTAACAAAAAAGTGCTCTAGTGAGTTAAAAACCCACGTCCACCAACGCGTTTCGAACAAATATGTTCTTAATCATGACATATGGTCTGCTCACTAAGAGGAGTGCAGTGTCTGAATTGGATCCTATTTTCTGAGAAAAAGGGTTTTCAAACATCTAACAATTCACCAAGGTGTATGTGATTTAACCTGTTGATGTCCAGGTGCAATCGCATCTGTTTGAACTAACATCTATAAGTAAAAAAACTTTTTTCCAATGTTAATAAAATTGTCAATCTGTGCGGCATTTATATTCTAACAGTTTCATGAGATATTGGCATGTTTTCGGATCATTTTGAATAATGACATATCACTATTATGCAAAATAATAATGCATAAACATACAAAATAGCCTACGATAATTTCTGTATCTGTTGTGTTGCTGCGTTGTGAAAGGATCAGACATGTTTGAAAAATTATTTTATTTTTGAACTTGGAAGGAGAAAGATCTATCACTTGTGTGTGAACACGCTTGTAGCCATTTATCTTGTCTGCTCATGTGTGAACCCACACAAGGGAGATTGATTCATCACTGTGCATTCTCTGCAGCTGACAGAGGACTGCATTCTGACAATGCTAAAAATCGGCTATACTACTATTATAAGAACTGCAGTAATGTGAACTGATATCTGTTTTTGGAGGAAATAATTATAATGTGGAATACGCTGGAACTTTATATGGTATAAATTTATAATTTTTTTTTTTTTGTTTTTTTAACATCTCAAGTTAAAATTTTTGGAAAAGATCTGACAATACACTGTTTGATATATATTTTTGGAAGTGTTACTTATGTCTGAACATGTACGAAGCTATTGGACCTCACCTAGGGAATTTAATTGGAATTTTGTTCAGCTGGAGAAAGCCCCACTTGATGTGGGAGGTACCTTGTCTGTATGTATCTTAACTTCTCAGTGTATTTATACTCCTCTTAGTGAGCAGACCATATGCCATGATTAAGAACGCATTTGTTTGAAACGCGTCGGTGGATGTGGGTTTTTTAACTCACTAGAGCACTTTTTTGTTACATGTGTTTTCTTTTCATCAATTTTTTAATATGACATGAATTAAAGTTACCGTATTTTTCGCCCTATAGGACGCACCGGCATATAAGACGCATCCAATTTATAGGTGCAAAATCTAAAAAAATAAAGATTTTGAACCCAATAGCGGTCTTCTACCTGCGGACCTCCAGATGTTGCAAAACTACAACTCCCAGCATGCCCGGACAGCCGTTGGCTGTCCGGGCATGCTGAGAGTTGTAGTTTTGCAACATCTGGAGGTCCACAGATTGAAGACCACTGCATAGGAGGTAATACTCACGTGTCCCCGCCGCTCCGAACCCGTCACCGCTGCCCTGGATGTCGCTCCATCACTGTCGCCGTGTCCCCGTCGCTCCGGAATGTCTCTGCTGCCGGCCTGGTATCCTCGCTCTCTGTCGCCGCCATCACGTCGTTAAGCACGCCGACGCACGTAGGCGACGACGTGATGACGAGGAAGGAGAGCGCCGGCAATACAGGGGATCCCTGAACGGAGAAGACACCGAGGAGGCAGGTAAGGTCCCTCCCGGTGTCCTGTAAGCACTAACCCGGCTATTCAGTCGGGCTGTTCGGGACCGCCGCGGTGAAATCGCGGCGGTCCCAAACAGCCCGACTGAACAGCCGGGTTAGTGTCACTTTCCCTTCAGACGCGGCGGTCATCTTTGATCGCCGCGTCTGAAGGGATAATACAGGGCATCACCGCGATCGGTGATGTCCTCTATTAGCTGCGGATCCCGGCCGTTGATGGCCGCAGGGACCGCTGCGATAGGTGTGTATTCGCCGTATAAGACGCACCGACTTTCCCCCCCCCAGTTTTGCGGAAGAAAAAGTGCGTCTTATACGGCGAAAAATACGGTACCTATTTTTAACAATTTTTTGGTGGAGCTGGAACCCCTATCTTTCTCTATCTAAGGTTGGAAGCTGGTGAGCAGCCTGCCTGGAGGCCTTGAAAAGACTTGCTTGATGGCGCATGGCATGGTCTTAGGTGTGAACAAACACCTAACGAATACAGGTGGACTTTTTGTTACGTTTTCCTTTGTTCTGCATTTAAAGACCGTTTGCTGTGTGACAAGTGTGAATAAAACACTGAACTTTGATTTGGAAAATACTGTTTCCTTGCCTCTATACTGCAACCGCACCTATTTGCAAGAGCGAGTCATCGCACACCTTTTTCACATGTGTCAGATTTAAGAGGGATCCGTTGAAGATTCACATTCCATGCATAAGTTTTGTCAGCAGTATTGAAAAATATCCGCCGCATCTATGACATCATTTATTTCATCTAAAAAAGGAAGAAGAGTAGCGCGGTGACTAAGTGGTCAGCACTGTTACCTTGCATTGGGATCCTGGGTTCAAATCCCATGAAGAGCAACACAAAGTATTTTCTCCAAAACTTTGAATATAGATTGTGAGCCCCATTGGGCTGGAAGGGAGCAATGTAAGTGATGACAAACTCTGTACAGCTCAGCAATATTTGTTGGCACTGTATAAATTAGTATTGTTATCATGAATAAGAAGAATGAGCCCCACTGAACGACAAATACGCTGTTTCCCTACAGCAGAAATCCAAGGCTCAGACAAAAGAAATACAAAATGGATTATGAGTCTGGTGAATGAGTTCATCTTTATTGTTATTGATCTACCGTATATACTCGAGTATAAGCCGAGTTTTTCAGCACGATTTTTCGTGCTGAAAACGCCCCCCTCGGCTTATACTCAAGTGAACTCTCCGCCTGTCAATCCCTTCTTAGTGGTCTTCAACCTGCAGACCTCCAGATCTTGCAAAACTACAACTCCCAGCATACCCGGATAGCCATCGGCTATCCGGGCATGCTGGGAGTTGTAGTTTTGAAACATCTGGAGGTCCGCAGGTTGAAGACCACTTCGGCCTTCGTCATCATCCAGACCCCCCCCCCATTTAATTTTCTACTCGCCTCCCCTCGGTGGGAAGGAAGGGTGAGCTGGTCCGGGCCATCTATGCTGCAGGGACCGTTCGGTGGGGAGGGTTAGTTGTTCCGGGCTGTCCATTTTCACCGGGAGGCCCTCTTCTCCGCTCCGGACTATTAACTTGCCTTGACGATGACGCAATGGGACGTTCATGCCCAGGGACGTCTGCTGCGCACAGACGTCCCTGTGCGTCGTTGTCAAGGCAACGTCACTAGGCCGGGGCCGGCCCGGAGCCGAAAAGAGGGCCTCCCGGTGAAAATGGACAGCCCGGAAAGAATAACCCTCCCCACCGAACGGTCCCTGCAGCATAGATGGCCCGGACCAGCTCAACCCTTCCTTCCCACCGAGGGAAGGTGAGTAGAAAACTAAAGGGGGTCTGGATGATGACGAAGGCCGCAGTCGTCTTCAACCTGCAAACCTCCAGATGTTTCAAAACTACAACTCCCAGCATGCCCAGACAGCCGATGGCTATCCGGGCCTGCTGGGAGTTGTAGTTTTGCAACATCTGGAGGTCCACAGGTTGAAGACCACTGATGAAGGGATTGACAGGCGGTGATGGTGATGATGACGAGGGGGATGATGACAGGGTGATGATGACGGTGGTGATAATGACAGGGTGATGATGATGGGGGTCTGGATGATGACATGGGGAGGGAGGATGACATGGGGGGATAATGTATTTCCCACCCTAGGCTTATAGTCAAGTCAATAATTTCCTGGGTTTTTGGGGTGAAATTAGGGGCCACGGCTTATATTCGGGTCGGCTTATACTCGAGTATATATGGTATTATTCATGCAGTATGCTTTTGATTCACACAGAAGAAAGGATTGTAGCGTATTTTGGCTACAGTAAAGAGTAAAGTAAAGAGTTAAACTGCTGGTTGTATATTATTATGGTATTATAGGTCTTATGGGACAGTATACTGGGTCTGGCTCAGTCACTGATAACTTGTGTCTATACACTACAGCAGTATTGCCCAGGCGGGGTGCCTCCAGCTGTTGCAAAACTACAACTCACAGCACGCCTGGACAGCCTTCGGCTGCCCAGGCATGCCGGAACTTGTAGTTTTGCAACAGCTGGAGGCACACTGGTTGGGAAACACTGCACTATAGTAATAAATAATCATCAAGACAAATAAACTGTATACAAATTTACCTACTTCTCGAAAGGAATCGCATCTTTTTTTTTATGAAAACAGCCATCTGGTTGGCCTCCACCTTACAAGCACAATAAATACCGCCGTGCCTTCTCCTCTCTGTACTTACCCGACCTCCCTTCCTTTATTTCCTTTACCCCTTTCCTGATTTACACACCAGAAAACAAGAGACAGCTCTAGGAGAGAAGGTCATTTTTTATTTTAATACCACATTTTAGTAAACACCATTATGCGCCCTTCGGGATAAAACATTTTCCCCTTTTATTTAGCTTTTTTTTTCTTTTACGCATTTTACTAGGTTGTGTTTCCATGGAAACAGAATGCTATGAAACGAATGAGGATTAATGATCAGCTAATGGCTTATCAAGAGAAATATAGTATAGTTGGCAATAAGTCCACACACAATGCATTCTTATCCCCCGTAATCCTATGGCCTTGTTTCTCTCTAAACCAACAAATGTTTTTATTTTCTTTAATGTTTTTCCCAATTAGCATTATTATAAATTTTCTTTTGTCTGAAGGAAATAAATATATATATATATATATATATATATTTTTTTTTTATATTATATATATATATATATATTTTATATTATATATATATATATTTTTTTTTTCACAGCTTCACAAGTGCAATTATTGAGAACTTTAAAGAGAAATATTATATATATTTTTTTATTGGCCTCATAAAACAAGAACAAGATTAAGATACCGTATTTTTCGCCCTATAGGACGCTCCGGCATATAAGACGCACCCAATTTTAAATTATTTGGCTAACAAAGATGGTGCCTGGCTATCTTCAGCAGGCCCATAGCTTTTAATATAGCAGTAGTGCATGTGCCTGACCCCTGTTCTATTCAACCAGGGGGCATGGGGACCCCATTTCCATGACCGGTTTTCAGTGATCAGACCTTGTCACCTATCCTGTGGTGTTGATTCCTGGAATACCCCTTTAGGTAATGATTGCTTTGCCCTGTAATTTATAATATACAATTATGCCGTAATAGGCACATAGGGGGAGTGTCACGATCACACCCTATCGGTCCAGCCAAGACATTAGAGAGAGTGTGATGGTGCAAGGGTTAAAGCCGCCAGACCTCTGGGTATCCACTACTAGTCTCAGCAAGTCACCAAATTAACCCTTAGATAAACGTGTTTCCACCAGAGCTGCCTCAGAAAGGTGAGCTCATATATTTAGAGATCAAAGACCAGAGCTGATTAATTAAACATTTAATCTGATAAAAGGTATCACAGTGCTAAATATATAAAAATACAGGAACAAATGACATACAGGTACAAAAATATATAAACGAGTTTTGCAAGACAAGTTCAGAAAACAAAAGATGAAGTTCTTACAGCATGATGATATAGCAGTCCATGAGAGTGCTGTTCTTAGGATGGTCTTGTCAGCTTGTGGCACAGCCTTCAACACCCTGAGTCTAGCATTGTTTAAATATTATCTCTGCTTCTTTGGAGGGAAACTCCATCCCCCCCCCCTCCCCTCTGATCCCACCAGGTGGGGCATCTCTCTTCCTGACCCCTTATCTGTTTGATTATATGATGGGACCAGAGTGCATGACTTCAAAGGAGATACCAAGCAGCCAGACCCCCAATAAAATGCAATACACAAAAAACAAAGGATACACCGTCTGAATGACCTCTCACCCATGGCTTGGATAATACATCACACAGTTCTAATTATAATACACATATAGGATTTTAATAATCAGGCCTTGGGCCTGACAGGGAGATTTATCAAAACCTGTCCACAGGAAAAGTTACCCAGTTGCCCATAGCAACCAATCAGATAGCTTCTTTCATTTTGCAGAGGCCTTGTTAAAAATGAAAGAAGCGATCTGATTGGTTGCTATGGGCAATTGGGCACATTTTCCTCTAAACAGGTTTTGATAAATCTCCCCCATAGTAGGTATAGGAGATGCACAATTATAATTAAAATGCATTATGAGCTATAAAGCTGACAATTTATTGTAATATTTTGTCTTTTGCCTCTTGTTCTGGTTCTCTCTCGGATCCAGACCACGTGCCGTGACGCCAGGACCGTCTCTGCATGCTCTGCAGTATAAAGAGGCTGTGATTAGTGCCAACAAGCACCTGCTTTTAGCATGTATGGCTGCTCTCCCAAAAACTTCCTCCTTGTTGCCATGGAGAGAGGATTGCTATAGAGCGCACAGTGTACACAGGCTGGCTTTTGTAGGGCTTCGTCTATGGGGGAAGAGTAATTGCTATGATGGTAAAAATCAAGACTACATTCTTTGTATGTCAGGTCTCATGGTAGCAGGGGGTTAATAAAAAATGAGCAGAAATTAGCATTTTTCTACACATTTTTACATTTCCACGGTCGTCTCCACGTTCCTTTGCAGTTTGTTCTAATTTTGTTAACCTTTTAGAAATTTCATCTGCATTACTAAAAATGCAGCACAAATTAGATCCTGTACCCTTGCTGTCCTGTCTGGCGGACTCTATTGCAGTGTCCCCTGAGTCCCCCTTAAGCTGAGTAGTATAAATGGTTAACAAGTGCTTTGTATTATCTATTGCAATGTATGTATAATGATATGTACCTTTAAATGTTGTTGCTAAGTCTTATAACCAGGGAAGGTGTCAGTGACCAAATGACTTGTGGGTGACCTATAGGACCCCTCCAAAGTCGCTTCCCCATATAAACCCTCGGAGGAGCTAGTTCAGTCTCTTTGAGGACATGCTGAGGAACAGTCAAGACCTAAGAGTGTCTGGTGTCCCGAAGAGACCCAAGGCCAAGTCACGCAGCCACGCTTCCATCACCAAGTGCCCCACAGGTGAATGTCAAAGCCTGGTAAGCTACACAAGGGGTGAAGTCTAGTCAGTCCTAGTCAAGTCAGTCAAGATCAGTCTGTCTAAATTCAGCATGGGTCTGCAGCTATTAATCCCAGTCCACTATAAGTCCCAGCGAGCCCGCAAGTCACTGGTCACTTCCTTGGGCCTAACTGAGCTGTAAAGACTATTTCATCTGTCTGCCTCAGTAAAGCTACAGTTGTTCCATAACTTGGCATCTGAGTCATTATTCGGCCTGCGCCTAGCCCTAGTTGGGATTTTTTTAAATGTCCCCTTTTCGGCGACCATGACCCATTTTCCCTGCAGCCGTGCCGCTTTTTGGAATTTTCTGAGTAAAATGGAGAGTTGGTTAGGTTTTTGAAATTTGGCACAAATTCTGGTGCAGACACAATTTGAAGTGCGATGCGACACATTTAACCCCTTAAGGACCGAGCCCTTTTTCACCTTAAGGACCGGAGCGTTTTTTGCAATTCTGACCACTGTCACTTTAAACATTAATAACTCTGGAATGCTTTTAGTTATCATTCTGATTCCGAGATTGTTTTTTCGTGACATATTCTACTTTAACTTAGTGGTAAAATTTTATGGTAACTTGCATCCTTTCTTGGTGAAAAATCACCAAATTTGATGAAAAAAATGAAAATTTTGCATTTTTCTAACTTTGAAGCTCTCTGCTTGTAAGGAAAATGGATATTCAAAATATTTTTTTTTGGGGTTCACATATACAATATGTCTACTTTATGTTTGCATCATAAAATTTATGAGTTTTTACTTTTGGAAGACACCAGAGGGCTTCAAAGTTCAGCAGCAATTTTGAAATTTTTTACAAAATTTTCAAACTCGCTATTTTTCATGGACCAGTTCACGTTTGAAGTGGATTTGAAGGGCCTTCATATTAGAAATGCCCCATAAAAGACCCCATTATAAAAACTACACCCCCCAAAGTATTCAAAATGACATTCAGTAAGTGTATTAACCCTTTAGGTGTTTCACAGGAATAGCAGCAAAGTGAAGGAGAAAATTCAAAATCTTCATTTTTTACACTCGCTTGTTCTTGTAGACCCAATTTTTGAATTTTTGCAAGGGGTAAAAAGGAGAAAATTTTTACTTGTATTTGAAACCCAATTTCTCTCGAGTAAGCACACACCTCATATGTCTATGTTAATTGTTCGGCGGGCGCAGTAGAGGGCTCAGAAGGGAAGGAGCGTCAAATGGTTTTTGGGGGGCATGTCACCTTTAGGAAGCCCCTATGGTGCCAGAACAGCAAAAAAACACACATGGCATACCATTTTGGAAACTAGACTCCTCAGGGAACGTAACAAGGGGTAAAGTGAACCTTAATACCCCACAGGTGTTTCACGACTTTTGCATATGTAAAAAAAATAATTTTTTTTTAACCTAAAATGCTTGGTTTCCCAAAAATTTTAAATTTTTAAAAAGTGTAATAGCAGAAAATACCCCCCAAAATTTGAAACCCAATTTCTCCCGATTCAGAAAACACCCCATATGGGGGTGAAAATTGCTCTGCTGGTGCACTACAGGTCTCAGAAGAGAAGGAGTCACATTCGGCTTTTTGAAAGCAAATTTTGCTCTGGGGGCATGCCGCATTTAGGAAGCCCCTATGGTGCCAGAACAGCAAAAAAAAAACACATGGCATACCATTTTGGAAACTAGACCCCTCGGGGAACGTAACAAGGGGTAATGTGAACCTTAATACCCTACAGGTGTTTCACGACTTTTGCATATGTGAAAATTTTTTATTTTTTTTTACCTAAAATGCTTGGTTTCCCAAAATTTTTACATTTTTAAAAAGGGTAATAGCAGAAAACACCCACCAAAATTTGAAGCCCAATTTCTCCCGATTCAGAAAACACCCCATATGGGGGTGAAAAGTGCTCTGCTGGCGCACTACAGGTCTCAGAAGAGAAGGAGTCACGTTTGGCTTTTTGAAAGCAAATTTTGCTCTGGGGGCATGCCGCATTTAGGAAGCCCCTATGGTGCCAGGACAGCAAAAAAAAAAAAACACATGGCATACCATTTTGGAAACTAGACCCCTTGGGGAACGTAACAAGGGGTTAAGTGAACCTTTATACCCCACAGGTGTTTCATGACTTTTGTATATGTAAAAAAAAATTATTTTTTTTTACCTAAAATGCTTGTTTTCCCAAAAATTTTACATTTTTAAAAAGGGTAATAGCAGAAAATACCCCACAAAATTTGAAGCCCAATTTCTCCAGAGTACGGCGATACCCCATATGTGGCCCTAAACTGTTGCCTTGAAATACGACAGGGCTCCAAAGTGAGAGCGCCATGCGCATTTGAGGCCTAAATTAGGGATTGCATAGGGGTGGACATAGGGGTATTCTACGCCAGTGATTCCCAAACAGGGGGCCTCCAGCTGTTGTAAAACTCCCAGCATGCCTGGACAGTCAGAGGCTATCTGGCAATACTGGGAGTAGTTGTTTTGCAACAGCTGGAGGCTCCTTTCTGGAAACAGTGGCGTACCAGACGTTTTTCATTTTTATTGGGGAGGGGAGGGGGGCTGTGTAGGGGTATGTGTATATGTAGTGTTTTTTACTTTTTATTTTATTTTGTGGTAGTGTAGTGTAGTGTTTTTAGGGTACAGTCGAACGGGCGGGGGGTTCACAGTAGTTTCTCGCTGGCAGTTTGAGCTGTGGCAGAAAATTTGACGCAGCTCAAACTTGCAGCCGGATACTTACTGTAATCCTCCGCCCATGTGAGTGTACCCTGTACGTTCACATTGGGGGGGGGGACATCCAGCTATTGCAAAACTACAACTCCCAGCATGTACGGTCTATCAGTGCATGCTGGGAGTTGTAGTTTTGCAACCGCTGGAGGCTCCGTTTTGGAAACAGTGACGTAGCAGACGTTTTTCATTTTTATTGGGGAGGGGAGGGGGGCTGTGTAGGGGTATGTGTATATGTAGTGTTTTTTACTTTTTATTTTATTGTGTGTTAGTGTAGTGTTGTTAGGGTACAGTCGCACGGGCGGGGGTTCACAGTAGTTTCTCGCTGGCAGTTTGAGCTGCGACAGAAAATTTGCCGCAGCTCAAACTTGCAGCCGGATACTTACTGTAATCCTCCGCCCATGTGAGTGTACCCTGTACGTTCACATTGGGGGGGGGGGGAGAAACATCCAGCTGTTGCAAAACTACAACTCCAAGCATGTACGGTCTATCAGTGCATGCTGGGAGTTGTAGTTTTGCAACAGCTGGAGACACACAGGTTGTGAAACACCGAGTTTGGTAACAAACTCAGTGTTTTGCAACCAGTGTGCCTTCAGCTGTTGCAAAAGCTACAACCCCCAGCATGTACGGACAGTGGAAGGGCATGCTGGGTCTTGTAGTTATGCAACAGCCGGAGGCATACTACATAACTACAGCTCCCAGCATGCCCTTGTTGCATGCTGGGAGCTGTTGCTAAGCAACAGCAGGAGGCTGTCACTCACCTCCAACGATCCAGCCGCACAGGTCAGTCCCTCGTCGTCTCCGCCGCCGCTGCTCCTGGGGCCCCGATCCCAACAGGGACGCTGGGTATCGGGGTCCCCAGCACCGGGGGTCGTCTTCCCGCACCCGCTCACGTCCTCCGGAAGAGGGGCGGAGCGGGTTGCGGGAGTGACACCCGCAGCAGGCGCCCTGATTGGTCGGCCGGTAATCCGGCCGACGAATCAGGGCGATCGTGAGGTGGCACCAGTGCCACCTCACCCCTGCTGGCAATGGCTGTTCGGGGCCGTCTCTGACGGCCCCGATCAGCCAGTAATTCCGGGTCATCGGGTCACTGGAGACCCGATTGACCCGGAATCCGCCGCAGATCGCTGGACTGAATTGTCCAGCGATCTGCGGCAATCGCCGACATGGGGGGACATAATGACCCCCATGGGCGATATCCCGGGATGCCTGCTGAACGATTTCAGCAG
This sequence comes from Hyla sarda, assembly GCF_029499605.1. Lineage (NCBI taxonomy): Eukaryota > Metazoa > Chordata > Amphibia > Anura > Hylidae > Hyla > Hyla sarda. The sequence goes on from NC_079194.1 coordinate 53,855,943, forward strand.
GCATCCGGCTCCGGCTCCCCTCCGGCTAGCGGTGGGGGCCAGAAATGCTCAGGGCGTATCCATACGCCCTCGGTCCTTAAGGACTTGGAAACGGGGGCGTATGGATACGCCCTATGTCCTTAAGGGGTTAAGGCACAACCTGACAAAACAGGTCGGGTTTACAATAGTAAATCAGGGCCAATGTATGAGCAAGGGGGTTGGGGATTATTATCCCTGCGCTTGGTGTAAAATAAAAAAAAGTTACATGCACCTCTTTTTATAGTGCCTTGCAAAGGTATTAACTTTTTTCGTATTTTGGTACATTACAGCCTTAAATTCAATGTTTTGTTAATCTGAATCGTATATGATGGATCAGAACACAATAGTCTAAGTTGGTGAAGTGAAATGAGAAAAATATATAAATAAAACTATTGTTTAGAAATTCACCCCCTTTGTTAGGAAGCCCATAAAATGCTCTGGTGCAACCAATTACCTTCAGAAGTCACATAATTAGTGAAATCATGTCCACCTGTGTGCAATCTAAGTGTCACATGATCTGTCATTACATACACACACCTTTTTTGAAAGGCCCCAGAGCCTGCAACACCTAAGCAAGAGGCATCAGTAACCAAACACTGCCATGAAGACCAAGGAACTCTCCAAACAATTAAGGGACAATGTTGTTGAAAAGTACAAGTCAAGGGTTATGTTGTAAAAAAATATCCAAATCTTTGATCATCCCCAGGAGCACCATCAAATCTATCATAACCAAATGGAAAGAACATGGCACAACAGCAAACCTGCCAAGAGACGGCCGCCCACCAAAACTCACGGACCAGGCAAGGAGAGCATTAATCAGAGAGGCAGCACAGAGACCTAAGGTAACCCTGGAGGAGCTGCAGAGTTCCACAGCAGAGACTGAAGCATCTGTACATAGGAAGACAGTAAGCCATGGGCTTTATGGCAGAGTGGCCAGAAGAAAGCCATTACTTTCAGTAAAAAAAAAAATAAATAAATAAATAAAGGTTTTAAGTTTGCGAAAAGGTCTGTGGGAGACTCCCAAAATGTATGGAGGAAGGTGCTCTGGTCTGATGAGACTAAAATTAAACTTTTTGGCCATCAAAGAAAACGCTATGTCTGGCGCAAAACCAACACATCACATCACCCAAAGAACATGGGGGTGGCCGCATCATGCTGTGGGGATGTTTTTCAGCAGCCGTCATTGGGAAACTGGTCAGAGTTGAGGGAAAGATGGATGGTGCTAAATACAGGGATATTCTTGAGCAAAACCTGTACCACTCTGTGCATGATTTCATGATTTGAGGCTAGGAAGGAGGTTCACCTTCCAGTAGGACAATGGGGGGAATTTAGAAGCTTTTTCTTTTTTATATGTAGCGTCTTTTTTTTTTTTGATAGAGCAAAAAGCAAGTAGTCTATTTTTTGGTGTATTGCGGAATGCATTTTTGTAATACTCACGTTTCAGAAGACAGGAACAATGGTGGATGTGAATCCGCTGGACCTGTGTGGCAGATGACTTGGACCGTACCAGAGAGCGGAGTCTAAGGTTCTGCTGGTTTTCACCAGAGCCCGCCACAAAGCGGGATGGACTTGCTGTGGCAGGCGGCGCCCAGGTCGCTACCCCTGGCACGGCTTGACCACACAGGCGGCTGAGGAGATGCGAGGAACAGGAGGGATAAGGCAGCTCGTAGTCTGGATAACAGAAGGTTAGGGCAGGCGGCACAGTAGCGTAGTCAAGACGTAGCAGGAGTTCAGTAGGCAGGTGGCAGAGGAGCAAGGTCAAAGTCACAAAGCAAGGGGATCAGATACACAGCAGGGCAATACTGAGGAACGCTTTCTCTAAGGCACAAGTCAACAAAGATCTGGCAGGGGAGTGAGGAGGGTGGAGGAATTTATAAATGAGCCACAGGTGAATTACACTAATGAGCGTACTGGCCCTTTAAATCTTAATGCTCCGGCACGCGTGTGCCCTAGGGGACGGGGACACGTGCGCCGGAGCAGAGGCGGAGGCAGGAGAAACACCCAGAGAGTGACAGACTTGGGCTCGCATGGGGGTGCATTCCGCGATGCGAGTCTCAGCCCTGTCGGCAGCAGTAGGTAAGGGGATTATGCGCTCACGGCCAGCGTGTGCGGCAAGAGTGCATAACGTAACAATTTTGCAGTGGATACTAATTTATCATGTAGCATTTTTTTTAGACGCATTTTTTTTGCACAAATACATTTTTTTTAATGCAAAAGTACACCATCAAAAAGGACACGTAGGAGAATGTTCTACCAAGACAGCCGGGCGATACAGGAGCCGTTCCATGATGGGAGTTGTAGTACCACAGCGCTGAAGGCCGTCACTTGCACATCCCCCAGCTGCGGGACTATTTTGGGACAGTTGGGACTACTACTCCCATCATGGACAGATTCTGCCCATGATGGAAGTTATAGTCCGGGGTCTGAGGGGCAGATCACACCGGGACATTCTCCAGAGACCACTGCAATCCGTATTTATTACAAGCGGGCGGCACATGCGGCTTTACTGCGCTCCCCGCCGGCTCCTGTATACAGCTCTCACAATTCATAATCCGCACCAATAGCTATTCACCAATCAGAGCTCCTGTCTCCCGGTGGCGGGGATTATGAATTGTGAGAGCTGTATACTGGAGCCGGCGGGAAGCCGCATGTGCCGCCGGCTTGTACAGTTAATAAATGCGGATCGCAGCGGTTCTCTGGAGAATGACCTGCTTCTATCTTCCCCTCAGCCCCTGTACTTTAACTCCCATCATGGGCAGAGTCTGTCCCATGATGGCAGTAGTTGTAGTACCGCAGCGCTGAGGGATGGCACTTGCACATCCCACGGCTGCAGAACTTTTAGGACTACTACTCCCATCATGGACAGAATCCGTCTATGATGGAAGTTATAGTCCAGGGGCTGAGGAGCAGATCGCAGCAGATCATTCTCTAGAGACCCGCTGTGATCCGCATTTATTAAGTTAACAAACCGGCAGCACATGCAGCTCCACTGCGCTCCCCGCCGGCTCCAGGCTCCTGTTTCCAGGCGGCGGGGATTATGAATTGTGACAGCGTATACAGTATTCCCCATCTGGAGCCAGCCAGGGGCGGATCCAGAGTCGAGTCTCGGGAGGGGCACTATTAGAGTATTTTGTGTTGGCGGACAGAAAATAAGATTACGGAACTTACAATATTATTAAATGTATCATACAGTCCTAACCTTGTTTAAGACTCTTAGGCCGTGCTCATATGTCAGAATAATAATCAAATATACCAATTGCCACAGAATTGGAAAGTGCTAAAGAAATTTTTACCATTTAAAACTACAGCTCCCAGTATGACCTAAGAAGTGGTAAGGGGATGCTGGGAGTTGTTGTTTCACCCATCATAACTGCAGAACTTACAAGTAACTCCAGCTCTGATGGGACATAGTGAGGAGAATACAGAATGATATCAGTGATTACAGATGACCTCTTCTCTATAGTGAGGAGAATACACAATGATATCATTGATTACAGGTGACGTCTCCTCTATAGTGAGGAGAATACACAGTGATATCAGTGACTACAGGTGACATCTTATCATTGTGTATTCTCACTATAGAGAAGACGTCACCTGTAATCACTGATATCATTGTGTATTCTCCTCACTATAGAGAAGACGTCACTGATATCATTGTGTATTCTCCTCACTATAGAGATCAGTGATTACAGGTGACGTCTTCTCTATAGTGAGGAGAATACACAATGATATCAGTGACTATGGGTGACGTCTTCTCTATAGTGAGGAGAGTACACAATGATATCAGTGATTACAGGTGACGTCTTCTCTATAGTGAGGAGAATACACAATGATATCAGTGACTACAGGTGACGTCTTCTCTATAGTCTTTCCTTATCTAATTCAGCTGGTACATACCGCCAGGATTTGTTCCAGCTAAATCTTCTCTTTGCAGAACTTGATGCCCAGACGTCTCCTCACTATGTCAGCGCATTCTGATCCTCTATATGAAAACAATAATTATAATAATACTGCCAAACACTGTATTCTTTGAATATAATACTGGCACACACCCTCTGAATATAATTCTGACACACTGTACCCCCTAAATATACAACACACTGTACCCTCTGAATACAATACCGCCATACACTGTACCCTCTGAATATAATACTATCACACACTGCACCCTCTGAATATAATACTATCACACACTGTGCCCTCTAAATATAATACTACCACACACTGCACTCTATGAATATAATACTACCACACACTGTGCCCTCTAAATTTAATACTACCAAACACTGCACCCTCTGAATATAATACTATCACACACTGCACCCTCTAAATATAATACTATCACACACTGCACCCTCTAAATAAAACGTACCACCCCAGATGGGGGCATTATATATGAGGGGCGCATGATGGGGAATTATATGTGAGGGGTACAGCACAGGGGGCATTATGTGTGGGACACAGCACAGGGGGCAATATATGTGAGGGGAACAGCACAGGGGGCAATATATGGGAGGGGCACAGCACAGGAGGCATTATAAGTGTGGGGCACAGAACAGGGGGCACTATATCATATAATACCCCCCTGTGCTGTGCCCCACACATATAATGCCCCCTGTGCTGTGCCCCACACATCATTTATATGTGTGGCACAGCACAGGGGGCATTATATGTGAGGGGCACAGCACAGGGGGCATTATTTTAGGGGCACAGCACAGGGGGCATTATAAGTGTGGGGCACAGAACAGGGGGCATTATATGATATAATGCCCCCCTGTGCTGTGCCCCACACATATAATACCCCCTGTGCTGTGCCCCACACATATCATTTATATGTGTGGCACAGCACAGGGGGCATTATATGTGAGGGGCACAGCACAGGGGGGCATTATATGTGAGGGGCACAGGACAGGGGGGCATTATTTATATGTGTAGCACAGCACAGGGGGCATTATATGTGAGGGGCACAGCACAGGGGGCATTATATGTGTGGGGCACAGCACAGGGGGCACTATATGTGAGGGGCACATGACAGGGGGGCATTATATGATATAATTCCCCCTGTTCTGTGCCCCACACATATAATGCCCCCTGTGCTGTGCCCCACACATATAATTTATATGTGTGGCACAGCACAGTGGGCATTATGTGAGGGGCACAGCACAGGGGAAATTATATGTGAATGGCACAGGACAGGGGGTCCCCCTGTCATGTGCTCTTCACATATAATGCCCCCTGTGCTTTGCCCTGCAGACCCTCATTAAATATTCCCTTTTCTCTGACCCCCCCCCCTCCTCCTAACAGTGGCGCATATCCAGTTTCCCTAATCCCCTGGACCCTGAGCATACCCTTACTCATAGGCGTGCGCAGCCTATTGCATTAGGGTGTGCACCCTAAAGCACAAACTCACTCCGCGCACGCATGTATATATATATATATATATATATATATATATATACACACACACACATACATATACACACACACACACGCACTCCTGCTTGCATAGTGTAGGAGGATTGGATCCAGGGCCAGTTTTAGGCTTAGCGTGGCCCTGGGCAAAATCAGAAATGGGGTCCCAAAAGTCGTAATAGTGCACTAATCAGATTAGCACATTTTTGGTCACTTCAAATACCATAAAAAATATCTAAAAAGCAAAAAAAAAAATGGTACCGATAAAAACTACAAATCACAGCGCTAAAAATGACCCTCATACATCCCCATATACAGAAAAATAAAAGTGCTATAGGGATCAGAATAGTACAATTTTATATTTGTGTATTCACATTAGGTTGGCAGCATAGTTCCCCCACAGTAGGTTGGCAGTATAAATTTCCTATATTAGGATGGAAATATATTTCCCCCACATTAGGTGCAGTATAGTTCCCCCACATTAGGTTAGTAGTACAGTTCCCCCACACTAGGTGCAGTACAGTTCCCCCACATTAGGTTGGCAGTACAGTTCCCCCACATTAGGTTGGCAGTATAGTTCCCCCACATTAGGTTGGCAGTACAGTTCCCCCACATTAGGTTGGCAGTACAGTTCCCCCACATTAGGTGCAGTACAGTTCCCCCACATTAGGTGCAGTACAGTTCCCCCACATTAGGTGCAGTACAGTTCCCCCACATTAGGTGCAGTACAGTTCCCCCACATTAGGTGCAGTACAGTTCCCCCACATTAGGTGCAGTACAGTTCCCCCACATTAGGTGCAGTACAGTTCCCCCACATTAGGTGCAGTACAGTTCCCCCACATTAGGTGCAGTACAGTTCCCCCACATTAGGTGCAGTACAGTTCCCCCACATTAGGTGCAGTACAGTTCCCCCACATTAGGTGCAGTATAGTTCCCCCACATTAGGTGCAGTATAGTTCCCCCACATTAGGTGGAATATAGTTCCCCCACATTAGGTGGAATATAGTTCCCCCACATTAGGTGGAATATAGTTCCCCCACATTAGGTGGAATATAGTTCCCCCACATTAGGTGCAGTACAGTTCCCCCACATTAGGAGCAATATAGTTCCCCCCATTAGATGCAGTATAGTTCCCCCCATTAGATGCAGTATAGTTCCCCCACATTAGGTGCAGTATAGTTCCCCCACATTAGGTACAGTATAGTTCCCCCAAATTAGGTTGGCAGTATAGTTCCCCCACATTAGGTACAGTATAGTTCCTCCACATTAGGTGCAGTACAGTTCCCCCACATTAGGTGCAGTACAGTTCCCCCACATTAGGTGCAGTACAGTTCCCCCACATTAGGTGCAGTATAGTTCCCCCACATTAGGTGCAGTATAATTCCCCCACATTAGGTGCAGTATAGTTCCCCCACATTAGGTACAGTATAGTTCTCCCAAATTAGGTTGGCAGTATAGTTCCCCCACATTAGGTACAGTATAGTTCCTCCACATTAGGTGCAGTACAGTTCCCCCACATTAGGTGCAGTATAGTTCCCCCAAATTAGGTTGGCAGTATAGTTCCCCCACATTAGGTACAGTATAGTTCCTCCACATTAGGTGCAGTATAGTTCCCCCACATTAGGAGCAATATAGTTCCCCCCCATTAGGTGCAGTATAGTTCCCCCCCATTAGGTGCAGTATAGTTCCCCCACATTAGGTGCAGTATAGTTCCCCCACATTAGGTACAGTATAGTTCCCCCACATTAGGTACAGTATAGTTTCCCCAAATTAGGTTGGCAGTATAGTTCCCCCACATTAGGTACAGTATAGTTCCTCCACATTAGGTGCAGTATAGTTCCCCCACATTAGGTGCAGTATAGTTCCCCCACATTAGGTACAGTATAGTTCCCCCAAATTAGGTTGGCAGTATAGTTCCCCCACATTAGGTACAGTATAGTTCCTCCACATTAGGTTGGCAATTTAGTTCCCCCACATTAGGTACAGTATAGTTCCTCCACATTAGGTGCAGTATAGTTCCCCCACATTAGGTGCAGTACAGTTCCCCCACATTAGGTGCAGTACAGTTCCCCCACATTAGGTGCAGTATAGTTATAATTGTAGGGAGGAGGACAAGTCTAGAATTTACCATGAGGCTTACGGGACTAATTCTACCGCTAATCTTATATTTGCCAAGGGGTTCAATGGGCGGAGCCAAAGGGTTGTCAAAATTAGGTTTTGCCTAGAGTAAAAAATCCATGCACCAGCCCTGACTAGACCTCCCACTTGTGTGTATGTTTGGTGGTCGGTGTTTATGGGGAGGCATTTCATGTGGATTTGAAAAAAAAATAGTAAGTTGAATGGTAAAACTCATGTTTTTCTTTACTTGGCAAACAGAAGAACGCTTTTACTAAAAGATGGGGGCACAGAGGGGGGAATATTCCAAATTACATTTTTTTTTTGCACCAGATTGGTTGAAAAAGTCCGCAGCTGACCCAAAACTAGGACTCCCAGCATGTTGCACCATAATCTAAATTGTACTCCTATATAGTGCAAGATGTGTGGAGTTGTAGTTTTGGTCATCATAGATTGTATCAGGGCATGCTGGGAATTGTAGGTGGTAACTGCACCTCCAAGCATTGCATTCCTTGAAGGAATGCAATGCTGGGATTTGCAGTTACCAACTACAATTCCCAGCATGCCCTGATACAATATATGGTGACCAAAACTACAACTCCCATTATGTTGCACTATAGTATAGGTTATATGGTGCTACATGCTGGGGGGAGTTGTAGTTTCGGTTCAGCTGCAGAGATATAGGCTGGAATCTGGATCAAGGAAATTTCTTGATCCAGATTCCAGCCTATATCTCTGCAGCTGAACCGAAACTACAGCTCCCCCCAGCATGTAGCACCATATAACCTATACTATAGTATAGTGCAACATAATGGGAGTTGTAGTTTTGGGTCAGCTGCAAAACATAAGCTGTATCAGGGCATGCTGGGCATTACAAATAGTAACTGTAACTCCCAGCATGCCCTGACACATTCTTGGTCTGCTCTGCAGCTGTCCCAAAATTAATGCATTGCTTCCCCAGGACTCAGGAGTATAGTGCAACATAATGGGAGTTGTAGTTTTGGGTCAGCTGCAAAACCATAGACTGTATCAGGCTGATGCAGCCTATGGTTTTGCCGCTGACCCAAAACTAATTTTGGGACAGCTGCAGAGCAGACCGAGATTGTATCAGGGCATGCTGGGAGTTGCAGTTAATACTAACTGTAATGCCCAGCATACCCTGATACTATCAGGACATGCTGGGCGTTACAGTAGTAACTGCAACTCCCAGCATGCAACTCCCAGTATGCCCTGACCACACCACACATGCCCAGGCTCACAGCTCAAGACTACATCCCCATCATGTATGATTGTGACTGTCTATTATATGTAGCCTACATATAATAGACAATCACACATGATGGGGATGTAGTCCTTAGCTGTGAGCCTACATATAATAGACAATCACAATCATACATGATGGGGATATAGTCCTGAGCTGTGAGCCTACATAATGTAGGCTCACAATTCAGAACTACATCGCCATCATGTATGGCAGCAGGTCAGCAGCCACTTACCGGCCTCTCTCTCCTTAGCCGCCCTCTCCAGCAGCCCAGACTCCAGAGCTGGGGGCCCGGGCTTCCCCTGTCCTTGCCCTGGCAGCGGGCCTCTCCTGTGCGGGCTCTACAGAAACAGTGCGCGCGTGCGTCATGACGTCATGTGCAGCCGTGCGCACTGACGCCGGACCCATCAGCCCCCGCGCTGGATGGGGGGTCGGGCTGGTGATGTCGGCGATGTCCGGTGGGGCTGGCGTTTAGTAGTGAGAAAAAAAAATAAAGTCCTGCAGCAGCGGCCGCGGTGATTAGGGTGTGCCTGTGCACACCCGGCACACCCCGTGCGCACGCCTATGCCCTTACTTACAGTATGCAGGCCGCGGGGACGGGTCCTCCAGGCCCGGCGCGATGATGTGACGTCATCGCGCCGACCTTTAGTGGATCTCTTCCCCGCAGCTCACACGCTGTGTATTCACAGCGTGTGTGTAAGGTTAGTGAATGGTGGAGCCGGAGCTTACAGCTACGGCTCCACCATGCTAGGGAGCGGGGGGCCGCAATCTCGGGGGGGCAATTGCCCCATTGCCCCCCCCCCTGGATCCACCAATGGAGCCAGCGGGGTACGCAGTGGAGCCGCATGTGCCGCCGGCTTGTTAACTTAATAAATGCGGATCGCAGTGGGTCTCAGTAGAATGACCTGCTGCACCTCAGCCCCTGGACTATAACTCCCATCAAGGACGGAGTCTGTCCATGATGGGAGTAGTAGTCCTAACTGTCCAAAAAGAGTCCCGCTGTTGGAGGATGTGCAAGTGCTGTGGTACTGCAACTACACCCATCATGGACAGACTCTGTCCCATGATGGGAGTAGTAGTCCAAGGGCAGCGAAACAGATCGAAAGGGGGTCTCACTCCTGAGACCCCTGCGACCTTTACTGCTCTGCCCACTAGTGATTACTTAATTGGGGGGCGGAGCTACACAGTCCAGGCCTGACTCTGTTCTCATTATGCGTTTTGCATAATGGGAACAGAGCCCTTCCGGCAGTGTATTAGCAAACAGGGAGACTCCAGTTGTTGCTTAACTACAGCCCGCCATGATGGGAGTTGTAGTTTAGCAACAATTGGAGGCTACCTGTTTAGGCACACGCTGGATTATGTGCGCTCTCCCCCGTTTTTTTTCAATGTGTCGTGTTTTTTATAATTGAATTTTCAGGCTTAGTAGTGGAAGCGGTCTTGTAGACAGAATCCATTACTAAGCTGGGGCTTAGCGTTAGCACCAAAATTAGCTAGCACTAACCCCCAATTATTACCCCGGTACCCATCGCCAGAGGGGTGCAGGGAAGAACAACAGCAAAAAGGTCAAAAATGAAAGTGTAGGCCCTTTTAAAAATGACGAGGAAGAAATTATAAACGGGGATCAGAAAAAAGCAAATATATTAAACAAATTCTTCTCCACTGTATTTGTCACGATGCCGGCTGGCAGGAGGTGGATCCTCTGTGCCAGAGAGGGATTGGCGAGGACCGTGCTAGTGGACCGGTTCTAAGTCACTACTGGTTTTCACCAGAGCCCGCCGCAAAGCGGGATGGTCTTGCTGCGGCGGTAGTGACCAGGTCGTATCCACTAGCAACGGCTCAACCTCTCTGACTGCTGAAGATAGGCGCGGTACAAGGGAGTAGACAGAAGCAAGGTCGGACGTAGCAGAAGGTCGGGGGCAGGCGGCAAGGTTCGTAGTCAGGGTGGATAGCAGAAGTTCAGGTACACAAGCTTTGGACACACTAAACGCTTTCACTGGCACAAGGCAACAAGATCCGGCAAGGGAGTGCAAGGGAGGAGATCAGATATAGCTAGGGAGCAGGTGGAAGCCAATTAAGCTAATTGGGCCAGGCACCAATCATTGGTGCACTGGCCCTTTAAGTCTCAGGGAGCTGGCGCGCGCGCGCGCCCTAGAGAGCGGAGCCGCGCGCGCCAGCACATGACAGCAGGGGACGGGAACGGGTAAGTGACCTGGGATGCGATTCGCGAGCGGGCGCGTCCCGCTGTGCGAATCGCATCCCCGACGGCCATGACAGTGCAGCGCTCCCGGTCAGCGGGACCGACCGGGGCGCTGCGGAGAGAGAGAGACGCCGTACGCGCTCCGGGGAGGAGCGGGGACCCGGAGCGCTAGGCGTAACAGTACCCCCCCCCTTAGGTCTCCCCTTCTCTTTGTTCGGTAACTGCCTCCCCTGGGATGAGGACACCGGGAAAGGATGGAGGGATTCCTCAACGGCAGGCAGTACAGCAGGAGTGGGAATGGGGAGGGAGGGCAGAGGGCGAGGCCTGGCACGGGGCAGTGTGACACCAGGACGAGGGCCATGAGGAGGCACCGAGGCTTGCCTGACTGGACTGGGAGGGGGGGAGAGGCACTTCTTATGGCAGGCAGAGTCCATAAAGACCTTAGGGAGACCGGATACAGGGGGAACCACAGGGTCACGGCAGGGAGTACTGGGAACCGGTTTAAGGCAGTCCTTGAAGCAAGAGGTACCCCAGCTCTTGATCTCCCCTGTGGACCAATCCAGGGTTGGGGAATGGTGTTGAAGCCAGGGTAGTCCAAGGAGGATTTCGGAAGTGCAATTGGAAAGGACCAAAAACTCAATTTTTTCGTGATGAGTTCCGATGCACATTAGGAGGGGCTCCGTGCGGTAACGCACGGTGCAATCCAACCTGGCTCCGTTGACCGCGGAAATGTGGAGTGGCTTGACGAGACGGGTCACCGGGATGCGGAATTTATTCACCAAGGACTCCCGAATAAAATTCCCAGAGGCACCAGAGTCCAGGCAGGCCACGGCTGAGAGGGAAGAGCTGGCTGAAGAAGAAATCCGTACAGGCACCGTGAGACGTGGAGAAGCCGACTTAGCATCAAGAGACGCCACACCCACGAGAGCTGGGTGCGAGCGTGCGTTTCCCAGACGTGGAGGATGGATAGGGCAATCCACCAAAAAATGTTCGGTACTGGCACAGTACAGACAAAGATTCTCTTCCCTACGGCGATTCCTCTCTTCCAGGGTCAGACGAGACCGATCCACTTGCATGGCCTCCTCGGCGGGAGGCCTAGGCGCAGATTGCAATGGAGACTGTGGGAGAGGTGTCCAGAGATCTAAGTCTTTTTCCTGGCGGAGCTCTTGATGCCTCTCAGAAAAACGCATGTCAATGCGAGTGGCTAGATGAATGAGTTCATGCAGGTTAGCAGGAGTTTCTCGTGCGGCCAGAACATCTTTAATGTTGCTGGATAGGCCTTTTTTAAAGGTCGCGCAGAGGGCCTCATTATTCCAGGATAGTTCAGAAGCAAGAGTACGGAATTGTATGGCGTACTCGCCAACGGAAGAATTACCCTGGACCAGGTTCAGCAGGGCAGTCTCAGCAGAAGAGGCTCGGGCAGGTTCCTCAAAGACACTTCGAATTTCCGAGAAGAAGGAGTGTACAGAGGCAGTGACGGGGTCATTGCGGTCCCAGAGCGGTGTGGCCCATGACAGGGCTTTTCCAGACAGAAGGCTGACTACGAAAGCCACCTTAGACCTTTCAGTAGGAAACTGGTCCGACATCATCTCCAAGTGCAGGGAACATTGCGAAAGAAAGCCACGGCAATACTTAGAGTCCCCATTAAATTTGTCCGGCAAGGACAAGCGGAGGCTAGGAGTGGCCACTCGCTGCGGAAGGGGTGCAGGAGCTGGCGGAGGAGATGGTTGCTGCTGTAGCAGAGGCAGAAGTTGCGACTGAAGTTGCTGCACCATGGTGGACACTTCCGACAGCTGGTGGGTTAGATGGGCGATCTGTCGGGATTGCTGGGCGACCACCGTGGTGATATCAGAGATATAAGGCAGAGGAACCTCAGCGGGATCCATGGCCGGATCTACTGTCACGATGCCGGCTGGCAGGAGGTGGATCCTCTGTGCCAGAGAGGGATTGGCGAGGACCGTGCTAGTGGACCGGTTCTAAGTCACTACTGGTTTTCACCAGAGCCCGCCGCAAAGCGGGATGGTCTTGCTGCGGCGGTAGTGACCAGGTCGTATCCACTAGCAACGGCTCAACCTCTCTGACTGCTGAAGATAGGCGCGGTACAAGGGAGTAGACAGAAGCAAGGTCGGACGTAGCAGAAGGTCGGGGGCAGGCGGCAAGGTTCGTAGTCAGGGTGGATAGCAGAAGTTCAGGTACACAAGCTTTGGACACACTAAACGCTTTCACTGGCACAAGGCAACAAGATCCGGCAAGGGAGTGCAAGGGAGGAGATCAGATATAGCCAGGGAGCAGGTGGAAGCCAATTAAGCTAATTGGGCCAGGCACCAATCATTGGTGCACTGGCCCTTTAAGTCTCAGGGAGCTGGCGCGCGCGCGCCCTAGAGAGCGGAGCCGCGCACGCCAGCACATGACAGCAGGGGACGGGAACGGGTAAGTGACCTGGGATGCGATTCGCGAGCGGGCGCGTCCCGCTGTGCGAATCGCATCCCCGACGGCCATGACAGTGCAGCGCTCCCGGTCAGCGGGACCGACCGGGGCGCTGCGGAGAGAGAGACGCCGTACGCGCTCCGGGGAGGAGCGGGGACCCGGAGCGCTAGGCGTAACAGTATTCACCGAGGAAAATGAAATGCCAGGTGAAATACAGCGAGATAAGGTAAACTCCTGAGTACAGGTCACCTGTCTAACCCAGAAAGAAGTACAGTGCCACATCCAAAAAACACCAGGTCCAGATGGCATTCACCCCTGTGTTTTAAAGGAATTAAAGGGGTATTCCAGGAAAAAACTTTTTTTTATATATCAACTGGCTCCAGAAAGTTAAACAGATTTGTAAATTACTTCTCTTAAAAAATCTTAATCCTTCCAATAATTATCAGACCACACATGGGATACTGTGTACAGTACTGGGCACCAGTGTGCAAGAAAGATATAGTGGAGCTGGAGAGGGTTCAAAGACGGGCAACCAGGGTAATATGGGGAATGGGAGGTCTACAGTACCCAGAAAGATTATCAGAATTGGGGTTATTTAGCTTAGAAAAAAGAAGGCTTAGGGGAGACCTCATAACTATGTATAAATATATCAGGGGACAGTACAGATGATCTATTTATGATCTATTTAGTCCCATGATCTATTTATACCGAGGACTATATCTATAACAATGGGGCATCCTCTACGTCTAGAGGAAAGAAGGTTTCTACACCAGCACAGATGGGGGGTTCTTTACTGTAAGAGCAGTGAGACTGTGGAATTCTCCCCTGGAGGAGGTGGTCTTGGTGAACTCTGTAAAAGAGTTCAAAAGGGGCTGGATGCATTTTTGGAGAATAATAACATCGCTGGTTATGTATACTAGATATATAGGGACAGAACGTTGATCCAGGGATTTATTCTGATGCCATAATTGGAGTCGGGAAGGAATTTTTACCTCTAGTATGAGGGTTTTTTGCCTTCCTCTGGATCAACTCAGTAGGGACTCATTAGGGTTATAGGTTGAACTTGATGGACTATTTTTTCAACCTTATGAACTATGTATCTAGGCCCAGAGCATCAAAAATGGCACTCCTGGGCCTAGGCGGTAAGAGGCTGGCATTATTTAGGCTGGGGAGGGCCAGTAACAATGGTCCTCGCCCACCCTGGTAACATTAGGCTGTTGTTGCTTGGTTGGTATCTGGCTGATACTAAAAATAGGGGGAACCATATGTGTTTTTTTTTATAAATAAATAAAAAATGTGTGTTGTTCCTCCTATTTTCAGTATCAGCCAGATACCACATTCAATAGCAATATAGAAAAGTATCCAGCACCAGGAGGGCAGGTAAAATTAATCTTTTATTGTGGCATCAGTAAAATAGGATACACCGGAACGTAGTAGCCTACGTATTTCAGACTGTAGCGCCCTTAGTCATGGCAATGATGCCATGACTAAGGGCACTACAGCCCGAAACGCGTAGGCTACTATGTTCCGGTGTATCCTATTTTACTGATGCCACAATTAAAGACAAATTTTACCTGCCCTCCTGGTGCTGGATACTTTTCTATATTACTGTTCGTTTTCAGAAGGGCACGCCACCCTCCAGTCCTAGCATGGGAACAAGGGGCGAGGATTTGAGCGGATCTACACCATATCAGTGAGTACATTCAATAGCAATAGGTTACTCTGATGTGTGAACAGTCATTCAGTATACAGCAAATCGCATGATTAAGGTTTTTTTCCCCGCAAAGTAGTGCGGCAGGCTGGAGAGGAGGTTTTTGTCATCTAATCCTATCGTGATGTAAACCATCATACCCCAAAGTTTTCATATATGTTTGAAGAAAATATCTAATGTGATCGAAAAGAAATCGTGCAAATAAAGATCTGAAAGAAGACCTGAACGTGGTGGTCGTGAGTAATTGCTCGCCGCATGCTATCCAGATATATCTCACTCAGCCAGATACCAACCAAGCAGCAACAGCCTGACGTTACCAGGGTGGGCGAGGCCCATTGTTACTGGCCCTCCACAGCCTAAATAACGCCAGCCTGTTACCGCATAGGCCCATGAGCGCCATTTTTAACGCTCCGGGCCTGTTGGTACTGGCTCTTCCCCGCACCCCTGTGGTGGTGGGTACCGAGGTAATAATTGGGGGTTAGCGCTTACTGATTTTGGGGCTAACGCTAGGCCCCGGCTTAGTAATGAATTCTGTCTACAAGACGGCTTCCAATACTAAGCCTGAAAATAAAATTCTATAAAACACGACACATTGAATAAATCGTTAACCCTTTTATTGACATTTTTTAAAATGCTGGTCATTGTCGCAATCCACCGAATCTGACATAGTCCTTCGCATTCACGTATCTGAAATGAGAAGAAAAAAAAAAATTTGGGGGCGCTCTCCCCTGGGGTATTTCTAAACAGGGAGCCTCCAATTGTTGACATCTGCCTACTGTATCCTGTATATACAGTCATCTATAGACAGCTATATATACAGGATAGCGCACAAAGACTTAACCCAGAACTGCTCAGCAGCAGCGTGGGTTAACTCTTTCCTTGTTGGGCTCCTGTATAGTATACATGGGTACACTTTGCACCCCTGTATACTATACAGCTGGTGGAGGTAGGTAGTGATGCTCTGCACCCTATATATATATGTATATGCTATACATCACTCCTTACCTCCTTACACTCTGTTGACCGGGCGCTCTGCATCCAACCCATGGAGTGGTACGGTGAAGGCAGTGAAAAAATTGCCACAGGGTACAAAAATGACTGTTTCCACACACGAGCAAAAACGCAAGAAAAAACGCATGAAAAACTGACAAAACACAGGAAAAAGGTGTGATAGTTTTTTTGGCGTTTATGCTGGAGAACAAAAACCTCAATGGAATCCGAGCCTCAAAGCAATAGAGCAAAATCCCTGTGTCCACTTTTCCTGTGAGGTGCAGCTCAGGTGTACAAATAGAACTGTGTGGAGATTTAGAACTTCGCACAAAATTTATCATGTGCCTTGCACAAGTATGGTATATTTGGTGCAATTGCACCAAATTTAGACCAACCAAAACGATATACAAAAAACTTCTACCTACACTAACATTAATACATTTCCGCCATTGACCCCAAACACACTGCTAAAGAAACACTTGAGTGGTTTAAGGGGAAACATGTAAATGTGTTGGAATGGCAAAGTCAAAGCCCAGATCTTAATCCAATCGAAAATCTGTGGTCAGACTTAAAGATTTATAGAAAAAGGATGTATAACAACAAGTGTATACAAGAACCAGTCCTCTAGAGCCAGTAGAAATAAGAAATTAGAAAATAGGAAAGAAAAATAGAAAAGAGATGAAAATGGATGAAATGAAAAATTAAGAAATTCTAAAAATGATAAAAATAATACTGTAGTGAATTAAAAGATGGAAATTAGATATATATTCCTTAATAGTCCTGAATCAAAGTTGGAAACATAAAAAGATATAACACATTTATTCATAATGTAATATACATCAGTGCAGGGCCCTTGCACGAGATGTATTACAACTGTTAAAAAAACATATACTAATAAAAAATATATAAAATGATGATATGCAAAATTATATATCACAATCAGCCACCTTTAAATGAATGTCAATTTGCTAAAGAAATAGTCTATGATAAAGTGATGTCCGTGCAGCAGGTAATGATATAGAGTGCCAGACTTGTTCACAATGTTTTAAAGGAGTTTCCGAAAACGCTGTACATACAGTGTGGTACCTGTAGTCCGCAACGGGATGTAGTTCACGCTGTCCTGCGGTAATGATGGCGCTCGGAGCTGGCACAGAGCTGCCTCCGGCCCAGAGGTGGTTGCTCCAGCGGTCCCGGCGGGGTACAGGTGGGCACGGATCTGCGTCCGGCCGTAGCGTTTGCTGGATGGTATAAACAGGTAAGTGAGCTGGCGTCCTCGTGCTGGATCGCGCGCGCGATCCCATTAGTAGTCCAAGATGAGGGTACTGCAGCGCTGCAGAGGGCTGTATCGTGGGTATCCGATAATGATAAAGGTGCTGATAGAAGTAGATAAAGATGGCAAACAGGGCTATACGCGTTTCAAGACAAAGGTCTCATTCTTCAGTAGCCAGAATTGCATAAGCAAAGATTGTTGTTCACAAGCGCAAACCTTCCAACTTGAAGAAGCTGGAGCAGTTTTGCAAGGAGGAATGGGCAAAAATCCCAGTGGTAAGATGTGGCAAGCTCATAGAGACCTATCCAAAGCGACTTGGAGCTGTGATTGCCGCAAAAGGATCTACAAAGTATTGACTTTAGGGAGGTGAATAGTTATGCACATTAACTTTTTCTGTTATTTTGTCCTATTTTTTGTGGGTATGTTCTGTAAACTAAATGATCAAAATCCTCAAACAATCCATGTTAATTCCAGGTCGTGAGGCACCAAAATACAAAAAAAGTCAAGAGGGGGGGGGGGGGGGGGATACTTCTGCAAGGCACTGTAAATCCCTGGCAGGTTTCTACTTTTGGCTGGCTTACGAAATTCCAGCCTTCTTAAAGGTGTACCCTATACATCTTATACCCTGTCCAAAAGATAGGGGATAAGATGTGTGATTGCGGGGGCGGGGGTGTCGGGGATGGGGGGGGGGGGGGGGGGGAGTGTAAGTGTTCTGGTCTTTTTTGTCCTATTTTTGTGGGGGGTGGGAGTTAATTGGAAACCTTGCCTAACAGCTGTTTTTTATTTTATTAATTGGTAGTGTTTTGGGTTACATATGAAGCTTTTATTGGTAATGTTTTGGTTTACATATGAATTTTTGATTGCTTTCTGTGAAGATCTTACCATAACGGCTGAATAGTAGTGGATCCGCTGTCCTGTGTGAACTATGACTGAACTGTACCAGAAAGTGGAGTCTAAAGTGCCGCTGGTTTTCACCAGAGCACACCGCAAAACGGGATGGACTTGCTGCGGCAGGCGGCACCCAGGTCGCTACCCCTGGCACGATCCATCCACACAGGTTGCCCAAATGAAGCGTGGCACAGATGAAGGCGAAGTCAGACGAAGCACGGGTCATGAGGCAGGCAGTAAAGCAGCGTAGTCAGGTCACAGGCACAAGGTCAGGAGGCAGGCGGCAAAGGAGCAAGGTCAGGTCACAAGCGAAAGGTCAGGAACACTATATGGCACACACAAGGTAACGCTTTCTCTAAGGGTGTACTGTCCCTTTAAATCCAGCAACACCGGCGCGCGCGCACCCTAAGGGAAGGGGATGCGCGCGCCGGTAAAGCAGAACAGAAGAGAGGCTGGGGACGGAGGAAGGTGAGGGGATGCATGAAGCTCGCATTCGGGAGCACCCAGCAAAGCAGTCACGGAGCCATCAAGACAAACAGAAGGGGTGCGCTCACGAAGTGCTGCCCCTAACACTTTCTTTCCTGTTTTTATTTTTTTTGTGAGAGATTTTTTTTTACAGTGTTCACTGTGTGTTACAGATGTTACATAGTAACATAGTTGATAAAAGACAATCGAGTTTAACCTAATTGTTGTAATTTTTTTATTATACTATTAATAATAATAATAATAATAATAATATATATATATAACTTTTCTTTGGGACTTGTGTGCCTTTGTTTGTCTGGTTTATATGATGCACGTGTAATGTTACGATATTGGACAAGGGAGACGTGTCTAACCTTTTAATCCTTTTACAAGCTTTTGAATGTTTTTATTTTAAAATTTTCTATTGAAAAGGTGTAAACACTTTCCCGTTCCCGTACAACTTCACTGTGAGCTGAGGCTGCGGCCTTGTTGTTTCTATGGTAACATGGATTGAAATAGCTCAGATATAATAAGGAGCTTTAGAGCCTGCGGGAGGAAATGCCACCCGTGACGGTGGTTTGAATCACATGTCTGTTCAATCTCCAGTCTTGATAATATTTGTATGTCTTTTTAATTTTATTTTTTTTTATTTGAAGGGGGGGGGGGGCTGTGTGTTTTCGTTCTACTTTTTTCATTCTATTAACCATTTATTACCATTTTAGGGATCCTAAAATGTATTTTGCATTGACAGAATTTTGCTTCATTATTAGTGAAATTATTTTTTGAGTTTGAATATATATTATTTCTGTATCATACACTTACATGAAAATAAGTTATTTTAATATATATATATATATATATATATATATATATATATATATAAATCTGCTCTTTGGGGTTCTTGCCCCTCATCAAAACAGGGCACGGTTCTTTTTTGTACCTCCGAAAGTTGGCACTACAGCATTGCCTGACTTTTTATGCCAGCCGGAGAAACAATATCCCCCAACTTCTACATCAAAGACCACTCACCCGGCAAACAAGTACACTATTCTGTACTAAGAAATAGGTGGGAACACCAAAACAGCTGACTATAGTAACCTTCATAGGAGTTTTTTATGCCTTCTGGGTTAACATTGCATGATGATAGTTTTGTTGATGACGTGTCACGTATAAATGTACTTTTATTAGATTTAAAGGGGTACTCCGCTGCTCAGCGTTTGGAATAAACTGTTGGGAACACTGGAGTCGGCGCCGAGAGCTCATGATGTTATAGCCCTGCCCCCTCATGACATCACGCCGATGGCTGTCACGCCCCCCGCCCATAGACTTGCATTGAGTTGGTGGGGCATGGCGTCACGAGCTCTCGGCGCGGGCTCCAGCGTTCCGAGCGTTAACTCCTGTAGAAGAGAATTTTTAAATTTTTTAAATAAAACCATCCCTTGTGACACAACCGCCCTGTGTGAATAACCTCTTAGGCAGTAGCTGACCGTTGCAACGATGCTGACCCTATTGCCTTGTTTGGCTGCTTTTATAGGAGTTTGTCCACAAGGACAACTTATCACCTATCCACAACCTCCTGCCGCTGTTTGAATTGAGTGGTGGTCAAGTATATTTAGTGCTACTTCCTTCAAACCCCTGAAGAAGCAACTTGACAGCGAAGGGTATGTTGGGGTATGTATGTTTACTTCCGTTACTGTACTTTTCTTTATCTGTGGTCTATTTGACATGTTTGTGCTGTGTATAATCGTTGCAGGACCGTTTTAGCCGTCTTTTTAAGTGCCTTAGCTTCGCCATTCGCCCCCGAATATTCTTCCTCCTGTATTATCATGTGCCTTACATTTCTCTTGAATGCATTTTAAAGGTGATTTTAACTTTTGATTTAAATAAAGATTATTTTTTTCTATATTGTTGGTGCTTTCTTTTGCTTTGGGGGCGGGGTCTTCATTCATTCAAACCCTGTAGCCATGTAATGTTCTCAGCTATCTCCAGCAGTCCCATAGAGTTTCTATGGCTCGGCAGTTCACATACTTGACCACTGCTCCATTCAGAGTCCTCATTATCGTGGTCAGTAGAGGGCCTTTTGGTTACACCCACACCAGTCAGACTTAACTATCCACAGGATAGGTGACAGGTTGTCATTGGGGCAAACTCCTTTAACCCCTTAAGGACCCAGCCCATTTTCACTTTAAAGACCCGAGCATTTTTTGCACATCTGACCACTGTCATTTTAAGCATTAATAACTCTGGGAAGCTTTTACTTTTCATTCTGATTCCTAGAATGTTTTTTCATGACATATTCTACTTTATGTTAGTGGTAAATTTTCGTCGATACTTGCATAATTTCTTGGTGAAAATTTTAAAACTTTTATGAAAAATTTGAAAATTTAGCATTTTTTTTTACTTTGAAACTCTCTGCTTATAAGGAAAATGTATATGCCAAATAAATTCTATATTGATTCACATACACAATGGGGGACATGTATCAAAGATTTTACCCCTGTTTTGTGAGTATTTTTTTGCGCAAAATTTTGCACAAGCCCTTTTTTTTGCGCATTTTTTTGCGCACGTTTTGGTAGAGCATGTCCTCCAGATGTGGCTGAATCAGGGTACCATGGAGTGACATCTATAGTACACATGGATTTATTAACTGCGTTCTTTTCCTTTGCACCAAAAATTTTGACGCAAGTGCGTCTTTTTCCCCGCAAATATAAGCCATCTTTAACTGCACGTAGCGATCCTTTCTATTTCTGAAGGAAAGTTCTACTAAGGAACCACCAGAATGTTTTTACTTTCCTATCTCAATTCCTCATTTGGTTTGCTTTATATTTTTACTCCTTGGTTATTCCAAAGCACTTTTAAAATAATTTGCATATAGAATATTTGTTTACAGTTCAGTTATTCATTAGATCACATGTATATTGGTATTTTATGATCCAACAATTTAATACATTTACATAGGAAATGTTTGACATCTTACTTATCATTGAACAAGCTCCGTCACATTAAAATAGCTTTGTAATCCACTTAACACTGTAGATCATTCTCCTTTTATTTTTCACATTTACTGCTTTCCATTATACTTTTCCCCAGCGCCCGGTAAGATGGTGGCTATCACTGATAGCCAGCCATCTTACCATGTGACCACGGGGGGTTTCATCAACCCCCCCCCAGCGTTCGCTGCTATCAGCTAGTCAAATCTGACTAGCTGATAGCAGCGTTTCGCTATGAGAATACTTAGCAGCTCCGTGTGTGAGTCCGGATCACGGGGATCGGGGAACACACCGCTCTGCTAAGTGTCCCTTACCCGTCCCCCAGCGTCACTTACCCGGCCATGCGTTGTCCCGAGCGGTCCCAGTGCGAGCGGCGACCTCCAGGCGGTCCCGGCGGTGGTGCGTCCCGGTGATGAACTTCCAGCAGCAGGGCGGCATCTTCATTGGCAGCAGTGAGATCGCCGTAAAGCGATCTCACTGCTGCCTCTGGGAGTTTCAAAACTGCAACTCCCAGCATGCCTAGACAGCCTTTGGCTTTCTGGGCATGCTGAGAGTTGTAGTTTTGCAACATCTGGAGGGCCACAGTTTGGAGACCACTGTATAATGGTCTCCAATCTGTGCTCTTCCAGAGGTTCCACAATTACAAATCTCAGCATGCCCACTCTGTCGAGGCATGCTGGGAGTTGTAGTTCTGTAACATCTGGACGATCACAGATTGGAGACCATTATACAGTGGTCTACAAACTGTGGACCTCCAGCTGTTGCAAAATGACAACTCCCAGCATGCCCAGACTGCCCAAGCATGCTGGGA